>NC_065510.1:8688095-8757008 GCF_006386435.1 Epinephelus moara | reverse complement strand
CGTGTACTGTGACACCTGCCATAGCGCCGGTCACTGAATGTTGATATTTTGTCCGAGTGAGTGGAGGGGGGCGTGGCTTAGCCATAGGTCAATTTTGAGCTGTCCCAGCTGAAAGATGACCAACGTGGAATGAAATTTGTAATGACCATCTCACTGTGTGACTGCTGTTACAACCTACGTCTACTAACCAACCAATAGAAATGCAGCATGAAATGACACACTGGTGCTAAACCCAAACAAACAAGATAGATAGCAGCTCACCTTGGAGGTAAAATGCACTAGGAGAATTGTATGGGATTCCAGCAAAGAGGAAACCTTGTGGAGTTGTGGCAGCAGAAGCCTTGCCTGTATGATGTGTCCTCCAGCTCTTACATGTAAAGAAGGACGAAGCATGGAAGGAAAGAGTGGCTGAATAGGAGCTGCCAGGTGAGCAACCTAGCAGCTAGCAAGCGCACACACAGACAAATCGCAGTATATAATGTGACCCTCTATGTTGTGCTTGAAGGTTGGAGAAGTAATAACCTGTGCAGCATTCTTGCACACTCAGAATGGGAAGCTATTGCATCACACGTCGTAGCCTGCGATTCAGTGGGCACTATCATCGTATAATCTGGATACATCAAACTTAATGTCATATCCAAGTGTATTAGTGTATTCCATGTCGCACAGTATAGCTGTACTTAACTTTTAAGATTGCTAAACTGACTGTTTGTTGTAGCTAAACCAAACTACACATTATACAGTGTTCTTCAAACAAGTTTCAACGCTTCTGCTACATAGAAACATACAAATATAATGTATCTGTGGTTTCCAGAAATGTACAATGCCAACATTTTACCAACGATTGGGTTGTATATGAACGTAAGCCAACAGACCAATACATCAGACATTTTGGGGAGCAGGTGCTCAAGTGAAAAAAAGAGCAACCCTGTAAAAAAATAAAGTTACACAGCAGTATATTTTTCACTTACTTACATATTTATGCATTTCAGTACGCATATACTCCAGTGACAAACAATGATGAGACTGAGAGCAAACACTACCTAGCTGGCTTACCCATGACAGCTGGTCAGGGAGACGTGGATACTGTGCTTGATTTGTGTGCATTAACTGTGCGGTCGTGACAAGGGAAGTCAAATAGGGAAGGGCAGGGGCCACACGCTTTTAATTGAGAACTGATGTCATGGGCCAAATTCCAAAAAACTCAAATAAAACATTAGAAAAGCAAAAAGAGATAGAAATAGAAAATGTCTTGCACATAGGAGGCTTATCTAGTCAGGGGCCAAAAGGTCAGGTGCTTGAGCGCCACCCTGAGTCTACCTGTGTACGTGCCTGATTGTTAAAATTAAGATCATTAGTGTTGCAAATAAAGCCACCGCTGTGGTGAATCTGAAACTTATAGTGCTAATTATACGTCCTCAGACACACACAAAAGAAAGACAAAAATGACTAATTTTCCAGAAGAAGAAGAGCAGTTTAGAAAGAGACAAGTGCTCCGCAGAGAAAAGTCTTCTCTGCTTCTGCTCTGACAGCTGTGACCCCTCCAGTGCTGCCTGAGCTTAATCAGTGTGTTTAACACTCACTCACTCTCTCGGGATGACCTTAGACGTGACAGACCAAGAAACTAAATTGCAACAGAATCTCAAAGTGGAATTTACTTTTTTTTTGAGATATGATATAAATGGCACTCGTCAAACTCTGTCAAATGCCGTCCATGAAGAAAATCCAAATGAAGTGCTTTTATTATCTCCTCTTTGCCCACTCTCTAGCTGAAATTTCCAGGCATTTCTTCAACCTAGAGTATGCTTTGCACATTTTGGAGGGGCATGATAAATATGTCAACAAACAGCATTACGGATGAGCAGTTTTTAAGATGTGAGGCACCTGTTGGGAGAGCAAACAGGATTCCTAGAGTGTATTTGATGAAAATGTCTCAAGGTTTGTGCTTAAATCTTCTTGAAACTACAGCCACAACTAATTCTTAATTTTCCCACCTGCTCTGTCCATTTTTAAAATCCCATCTCAACCACGACTGCTCTCTTTCTTTACTTTAACGTGGCCCCAACTAATTACTTCCCTGACCTTAAACTGACCTTCTGTAATTACTGAAATAATAGTAAGTGACGGATGCTTTCCCTCATTATGTTTTAAGAGTCTACAGCAGGTTTCCTCCGAGAGGCTGAACAAGCGTGCTGCTGAGTTAATTGCTCCTACACGCAGAAACGATGGGTTAAGCAAAGCAGGTTATTAAAGCAAAGCATGATACTGTTAAACTGCTTGATTTATTTGGTGACTGAGATCAAATTGCTGCCAATCCAACCAAATTAAAGCCCTCTATTCCGGCATTAATTAAACTGCTCCAGGGAGTTACACGCTGAATAATAAAACAAAATGGTAAATTGGGATTAGCATACTGTAATGCAATCTAAGAAACAGAAATATGACAGTCATTCTGCATAAACATGTGTCCATCTATGCCTGCTACATGGCTATTAAGCCGCCAGGTATTGAGATGACACGTGGTGTGATCATGGGTAATTTACTTGTTATGTAACATATACTGTATGTTGCAATACTCAGTTGTAAAAGTTAGTTTTATTTTCACTTCATGCAAACAGCCAAGCACAACTCTATTTATAACAATGGATAACATTAATGATAGTTTTGAAAGTGAAAAAGTTGTGATTAACTTCTAATATAATGAAAGGCAGGGGCGTAAATATAGACAGTGCAGGCAGTGTGGTTGCACTGGGGCCTGTGAGGTCCCCAGTGAGGTCCTCATGAGGTCATATGTAAGTTCCTCTAATTTTAGCAGTCTCAACTGTTGCAGGCTTTTTAATTCCAGATCTAACATGTTGTGTCCTGATTGTTTGACCAGCTACAACCTCTGACCAGTTACCAGGTTGACCAGTTTAAACCAGCTGTTCAAAATTCATCACCTAGCAAGCTCAATCAGCGTGGGCCACTTTTAAAGGCTGGACATACCAGGATGTAAAATATTGAAATCTGTTTATTCCAGTGGAGTAGGAGGATCTGCTTAAAAAGTTAAGATTAGCTTACATGAATGTTCCGCATAAAGTTCAACTTTAGTGATCTTTGACACGCAAGTTTGCGCCAATGATCAATAGCAAGCTCTTGTCAGTGTTGACCTTTGAGAAGATGGAGAGCTAAAGTAAAGGGAAGCTAGAGGCCTTTCTTACAGCAGACACTTTGACTTATCACAGTAGGAAAAGCACAGGTTTTACTAATAACACTAATGACTGGTCCATTCTATTCAAGTGTGACAGTGACCCAACATGCATGTTACTGAAATCAAAGCAGCTAAATGGAACACAGCCATCATTAATTTAGTTATTTACGCATGTTTTTCCTACTATGACAAGCCCTTTTACACTGCCAGTATCAAGATTGATTTAAGAAAGTCCAGACAGCAAAAACAAACAAACAAAAACCCACATGAAATGCAATTTTTGCAAATCAGATTCTAAACACATTTGGAGGTGGTTAGAAATTCACTTCAAAACAGATTCTCTAAAAATGTGTCACCATTTGGACACGCTGGCTGCTCAAATGGATTTCAAGGCATCCTTTGCGACACAAAACAACATCAGATCCAGAGTGACTGAAGTGCTGCGCAGTATCCATGCTGCTATGGAGGACAACACAGTGGTATATATCACCATGACCTGACAGTACAATTGTTTGGAGGGAAAAATGATGCACCTCCATTTTCATGCTTCCATGTTGGAAACCCATGTCACTAGCTATGTAGTCCCTGATGCTTACGTTGTTACCACAGCAACCCATGCTAGTGATGACACACAAAACTGATATGATCACTTGGAAGTACTAGCGTGGACAGTCTGCCTTAGAAATTTGATTTGAGAAACTAATCTGATTGGCCTGCAGTCTGAACATGGCCAAAATGTTTTCCGTGAAGAAGATCTATGGTAGCTTATTAGATTTGCTGCTAACTTTTTTTAACTTCCTCTGTCAGAATAAAAACTGTTCCACAAAAAGGAATGGTTTACAGACAGTTATGAGACAGGAGTCTGCGTAAAGTGACCAAGCTAAGCTAATGTGCGTTAGCAAGATTTTCAGCTTGGAAAGCTTTATTTCCTCTCTTCAGTAACTTTTTTATTGAATGAAATGATGTGCAGTGGTGAAAGAAATACCGGGGGAAGTAAACCGAACAGTAGAGAGGAGATAAAGAGAAGCTGAGCTAATGGTTAGCCTGACAGCTACAGCAGCTCATCACTGGCCTTATGAATAGTCACTGCCACCAAGATTCTGGCCCCCACCGATTTGTGCATGTCCCTTTATGGCGTGAGCAGTGATGAGCATGCATTATACAAGAATACAGGTGTAATTTGATGTAACTGAGTGTAGACGGACACTTAAACTGGCCTATCTTGTGTTGGGTGGAGGAATGATGGATGGGACGCCTGCGTCTGTTTCTGTACTGCAATTCATTGTCTGAACAAAAAGAGAATACCAGTGTGTGTGTGTGTGTGTGTGTGTGTGTATACTTAAGTCACACAGTTGCAGTTACAACAAAATGACCATAGTATTTTGTGTTGTTAGGTCATTCAACAGATAACAGTTCATTTGACCAGTGAGGTTTGTGTATTTAAAACCTGTAAGCGAACTGGGTCTTAGATTGCTCTTGTGTCATCCACTCATTGTGCTGCAACACACAGCCAAATCAAATAGGTCTTTTCACAGCAGACGTAGTAGGAGAAACATGGCTCTGTTCCATTCAAGTGACCCAGTAAGTCATGCCAGTGCGACAGTGAGCCAGCATGCACAATACCAAGACCCTGAAACTGAGGCAGCGAATGGAATTCAGCCATCACTAATTTCATTACTCACACCTGTGCTTTTCCTACTGTGACATGTCAAAATGGACAGTGTGAAAAAAGCCTGAGCTGTGTCTGAAATCCCTCATTTACTCGTTCACTTCTCATATAGTACATATTAAATAGTTTACTCCATAGTCAGCAGTAAATTGAGATTCTGTCATTTCAGACATACTCTTCATTTTGATCATAACTGACAGCTGTTGAGTAGCGCAACTCAACATTAAATATATCTGAGAAATGCAATAGTTAGTAAAAAGTACTGTACATGCCAGGGCAATATGTTTTTCATCTTGATAATTATTCAGGGCATTGTATACCTTATAGCATGGGTCAGACCAAGGACCTCTCAGCTCAAAGAGAGATGGAGCAGGAACCTTCTTGTACAGATATTGTATAAAATTGCGTTGCACTCGATTATTTTTTGGTTTTCTCTCATTTGCACTTACCTGTAGCTGCTAAGACAGCAGCAGTTGTAGCATGGTTAGGTGCATTAGCCTCACCCTGTGCACTTTCACTGATGGTTTCTGAGGTGGACAGTGTGTCAGAGTCTGTTGCTTGAAAAGTTATAAAACAATCCATTGTAGCTTAAAAGAATGGCGTACACTTGCAGTAATAGTACAGCCAGTTGTCCAATATGTTTAGTAGTGTGAACATGTTGGCTAACTAGAGCATATTAATCTCTATTAACAGATAACTGCAGAATCTGTAAGCAATGGTACAAGATTTTGGTATTGTAATCGCCCTGGTTTCCATTTGTAGTCTGAGTAGTATTGCGCATACATTGGTTGCCTGCAGGTAAACACCCAATGTGGAGAGCAAAAGAGGCAGAGCACTTTGGCCAAACTGCAATCTCAGAACCCCTTTAGCTATCGTTTGTTGATGAGTTAGCATTTTAGCTTTTTTTTCTCATTTCTCTGCATTCATATGCAGACGTCTATGGACATTATGTTGTAGGGGCTGTCTCAAGTTGCTAATCGAGCTGTAAACAATGAGTGGCAAACGGAAGAGGAAGCCTTGGCCCAGATATTTGCTGGCTACACCAGATCTCCCAAAATATTGGTCACCAGAGGCTTCATCGTCATCAGATGATAGCCAATGGGTTATAGGATTGGTAGAGAATAAATTATTGAGTGATTGTGGACACAGTCACAGTAGTATGTAAGGTACTGAACCTTAGATCTGTTGTCTGACAGCGAAAAAACTACAGAAGATTGAGAATTTAACCACTGATAGTGGTGTCTGCACATCGGTGGCTTAGGTATTTCCAAATATACCATTGAAATTAAACAAACTGTTGCTTCTGACTTTCATACGGAAAAATATACATTCGGATACAAACCAGTAATTCATGTGGTTTTCTATTTCATTTTTTTCATATTGTAAATGCTTAAATACATAAAAAGACAGAATAGGAGGAAATATACCACAGTATACCATCAAACATTTGATCTAATTAGACTCTGTACCACCTAATATAGACGTGCTAACCAGCCCTGATTTTTATTTGAAGTGGACTGTTGTGCTGTGATACCACTGCATTTACAACAGAACAGAACAGATGCACCCCGCTGGGTTATTTTTGTCCAAACAGGAGCAGAAAAATGGATTCAGCCTCCTACTTCTTTCTAGAAACGAGCTAACAGCTGATCTGAGGCGGACTGAATATTGTTGTGGGCATTTTTCTTTTCCATGTCTGTTGTTTGTCTACATTTGTGTGACTGGGTGGAAAGCTGAATGTGATAGCCAGCCGGCCGGGGCTGTTGACCTTGGAGGACTACCTTCTGGCAACAGATCTGCTTCCTGCATTGATTTTTATTTTCATGGCTGGGTTATTTGGGTTTCTGCCCTCGAGTCGCTGCTCGGCTGCCACCAAGGTCAGCTGGGGAGACAAGGAATCTGTTTTTGTCTCCATCAGTTTCACACTGTAAGTAGATATGAATGTATGGTCTGTATCTTATCTGTCTACTCCATCTGCTGTTACCCCCACAAGCTCTGCCTTTCTTTCATCTTTATGGAAGAATATGAGTGAAATAATGTCGGAACACACACTGCAATAACCGTCATTAATAAATGGTAAATTGATATTGTTGATATTGTTAGTAATGTTATAATTTATGTCTAACAATTTATTGTTGCACACATAAGTGTTTGTCAGTGGTTAGTAATTGGTTTGTACATTGTCTATAAACATTTTTGAATGCCTATTATAAAGTTGCAACTGATGATTATAATACCTATTAAATGGTTAAGAAATACTGTGTAGTGCATCAATAAACATGGCAACTTTATAACGGCCACCCAATAATGTTAATTTATTGTCTTATACCCAAATGTATAAATGAGGTACCACCACAGTATGGCGGCTCGTCTACATCCATCTTTAATTTGGATTTCTATATTCACATTCACTAGACAGTCATGAGAGTGTTATTGACCTTCTTATCTAACTCTCTAAAGCAAATGAGCAGATTTTCCAAAATGTCAAACTATACCTTTAATGCTTAAAGAATGAACAGAACATTGTGGAAATGTTAACTACATGACATGAATACATTTGACTTAATACCATACATTATATGATAAGGCCATCATCACAGGTAATAGTGGTGGATGGGTCCAACAAACACCGAATTTCACCCGAGAGAGCGGTGTTTGCGTCCCGTAAGATTCTAAAGCCAAACCCTGGTCTTTTTTTCCTAAACCTAACTACTTCCTTTTGTTGCCTCAACCAACCCAACTGTGTGTGTTTGTTGTTAAAGGAAAAAAAAAGGTCAATTCGTGGTGTTGAACCGACACAGTACATTTTAAAAGAGACTGTATGTAAACATTAAATTTCCTGTGAAAACGGAAGTGTATCTTGAAAGAAGACAATGCAGGTAACAGGCAGAATTTGAAACGTTGTCCCAGAACGTCAACAACCAACAAACCTAGGGTACCTTGCACAACGAATGTGGACATGGAAGGTCCATGACCAAAACGTCAATATGTGACGAGGTCGGAGTGAGAATGTGTTGTTCACCAACAAAGACCACACCAATAAAGTTATAGATTGCAATTAGTTTATTACGTATAATGGATGATGGGAGTGAGGGTTGAGGGAAGTAGGGAAGAGGATCGAGGGATGTGGGATGAAGGGATGTAGGGACACTGAAGGACAGAAGGAAGGTGGGGGGAATGATGGGAGAAATTAGGGTTGCAGACAGGTGGAGGGTAGAATCTGATGGCAGTCCAGTGTCGGCTGAAGGGAGGAGGATGCATCGGAACCAGGGAAGTTGAGATAGAGTGGGGGAGTCATCTCTTCCCCTGCTCTACTATGGATAGAGCCCCTGGTGATTCCTGTATTCTGTGGAGAAAGAGAGAAAAGGGGTTTTTGGCGGGAGGGATGTGAGAACAGAGTCAAAGTGGAGGGAAACAGATAAGGTGTGCTTAAATACTTTCAGTGCGAAAATGGAAGAGATTAAGGCGTGGTCTTTGTTCCCCAACTTAGTTATAAAACGTCATTTTTGCTAAAAAATATTACAGTATAAAACACTTCACTACTCAGCCATGCATGAGACTATTTATAGTGACATGCCTTAAACTTAGACTGCACAATGTAATGAATGTAACTACCCAGACATCACCCTGTTGTGAAGCCTCAAGGTCAGCTTTTCGGCCATTGCCATCTTGGTATTTTGGAGCCAGAAGTGACCATATTTGGACGAGAAGGTGTAGCTGTGAAGGAGCAAGGGGAGGATCTGACTCAGACTGTGGCGATGCTTTGCAGAGAGCCTGTTGATCAAAGTGGCCACGCCTTTGAATATTAGTAACTTCAGGCCTTGATAAAAATGTAAATGAGTGAGTTAGAAAAAAATTCACCCCCGTACAGTTGTCATAACCAGGGAAATTAGCTATAGAGACCAAAACAATTTTCATAACAGGCTGTAAACATGTTTTTTTCAGCTGTAAAGTTGGACTTTTTAACATGGGGGTCTATGGGGATTTACTCCGTGTTGGAGCCAGCCTCAAGTGGCCATTCGATGAACTGCAGATTTGGCACTTATGCATTGGTTTCATTTTTCAGCCTCAGAGGTTGCCGCTTGGTTTGGGATATACTGAGCGTGCAACTAGATAAATGAAACGTGGACTGAACTGCATGAGTTGTGTAAGAGTGTGTAAATGCTTTTGTTTTACTGTTGTTAAACATAGTTCCCATTTACTTCAATCCATGAAGAATGTTTGCCTTTTTTGGACCCTCAGTTCACGTTCAAGTTTTCTTCTCGAATTCAATGTAACACACACGTAATTTTGGGGGAGAAGTATTCCTATAAGCTCCTGAGAGAGATATCTGGAAATAACATCCTGTGATGAATAGCAAGAATGTAAACAACTGGATATGATTTCAAGGCTTGGAGCAATGCATGCTCTACCTGATCAATACAATGGATTTATTATTCAAAGTTCTCAGTTGTTTTCCACAGTATTGCACATGCAGATAGAGAGGAAGGGACGATAATGATACAGAGGAGACTCATACAGCCCTTTTTGTATCCAAACAGGCATTTTAATACCTAGTATTGTGTTACCCACAGTCTGGCCTTGAAAACACTCACTCATCGCACTAAGTACCACCTAGAAAATGAAACAGCCTACTTTCATGATTACAGTAATAAGTTCAGTAGTAAACCTTCCTCCAGTGCTCAGAAATGAGAAACACATGAATGAGACAGTGCTCATTACCTCCTTCTGTCTTGACAACCCCTGCGCACACACACAAATACAGATACAGTCCAAATGTCTTGATAAATTTAGTGAAAGCCTTTTGATTTATGACATACAGGCCTCCATCAACATGGGAATTAGCTTTCAGCTGGAGACCCAGAGTCCACATTTAGAAAAGTGATGGATGGAGGAACCTACAGGACAACATATGATCTGATCCAACAGCTGGCACTGCGACCAAAGTGCCTGTCTGACGATGAATGTATTCATCTTGGGTATCCAATCAAAATCCCAAGGATGATGAACTGACCTCCTCCCCGCCATATCTCACAAACAGGGATCGTAACTCTTGATAACACCAACTGGATGGATCTGTCTTACAGTGAGCGAAGGAGCTGACCTACCTTTGACCTACTTCCACCAAGAATCACCGACATCAGCCACAACAGGCAAGATGTCCCCATCCCCCTCTTCCTGCTCCTCCCCACTGTGCTCTGTCCAGTTGGGTCTAACCTCCATTTTCCACCTGAATAAAAGCTGCCTCAGGCCCAGTGAGTGGGGCTAAGAAAAGATCAAAGAACATGCTGCACCAGCATGCATAGATTGACCACAAAAAAGGAAAAAAAAGTCGGTGAAAGATGAGTTACTGGTTGTCAGGTTTTTTTCCACACACCTCATGACACCACAGATATAATATTTAACCCATGCCAACTGAGTACTATAACAATATTCCTGCATAAAGATATAACATACAAACAGTTATAGGGCACTCATTTTTCACATTCAAAGACACAAAGACCAGCATTTGCCACCCACAGATACAGTTGCACACTATTATATAGCACATACAGTACACTGAAATTCAAAACAGTTAAAATTCGATACAAATACACAGTTAATACATTACGAGTGCAATTTTCAAAAAAAATTTCAGTGAGTGTTTTAACAGTGCTGTGGTTAATGCGTGGTTAGACTTAGGTAAAAAAAATCATTTGGTTATGGTTAGAAAAAGATCACGTTTTGGCTTAAAATACCCAGTTTGGGAGGCACAATCCTGACAGGAAAAGCAGTGACATCTTGGTAAAAATACCCCCTTTTCATGTTACTATCCGGGCAAGAAAAGCAGCGATGTCTCTGTGAAAAACAACAACTTTTGTGCCAATATCCTGGCAGGAAGAGCACAATGTCTTGGCAACAAACAACTCTTTTTGTGCTATTATGCCAGCAAGAAAAGCAGTGACATCTCGGTGAAAAACAGTCACTTTTTAAGCCACTATCCTGGCAAGAAAAGCAGTGGTCACTTTTCATGCCACTATCCCGGCAACAAAAGCAGCGATGTCTTGAAAAGAAAAAAACAACCACTTTCTGTGCCTCTATCTAGGCAAGAAAAGCAGTGACGTCCTGGTAAAAACAAACACTTTTCGTGCCTCTATCAGAGCAAGAAATGCAGCGATGTCTTGGTAAAAACAACCACTTTTTGTGCCTCTATCTGGGCAAGAAATGCAGTGATGTCTTGGTAAAAAAAACACTTTTCGTGCCTCTATCTGGGCAAGAAATGCAGCAATGTCTTGGTAAAAAAAAAACCCACTTTTCGTGCCTCTATCAGGGCAAGAAATGCAGTGATGTCTTGGTAAAAACAACCACTTTTTGTGCCTCTATCTGGTCAAGAAAAGCAGCAATGTCTTGGTAAAAAAAAAAACACTTTTCGTGCCTCTATCTGGGCAAGAAATGCAGTGATGTCTTGGTAAAAAAAAAAACCACTTTTCGTGCCTCTATCTGGGCAAGAAATGCAGTGATGTCTTGGTAAAAACAACCACTTTTCATGCCACTATTCTAGCAGGAAAAGCAGTAATGTTTCACCAAAAAACAGCTGCTTTGCATGCCTAAAAATCAGCTGGAAACACAGCAATGACTAGCAAAACCAAAACCATTTTTTGGTCTCAAACAGTGCATCCTGGTAGGTGTCTCGCCCAGGTGTCATGCCATCCACCATCCCCTCTAACTCCAGAATAATAAAGTCAGCTCATATACTATGTCACTTTAGAGACATTAATTAAGAACGTATGAAATGTGCAAATGTTCTGGTGACTGAGCTGAACCTTAAAGTATGCACAGAATGTATAAAGCTGACGTGTGGTATCATATACCGTAAGTGCAGAACAGGAATGCATTGGGCTACATGCCATGGGCAATTTCCATTTGACTCTCTCTGTTGAAATCTATCTGCTTGTGCTGTGTTTTGTAACAGAATCAGTCAAAACACAGTTGCCAAAGGACATAATCAATAGCTTTTACGTGTCTATTGTTATCTGAAGTTTCTTATTGACTTACAATTGACCTTTCAAACAATAATAAATCCATTCATCATCAGTTTTTCAGCCCGTTTATACAGTTGTTTTGTTCGGCAAGCATCTCGTTCAGCCCAACACAATACAATCCATTTTGACAAACTGCTGAACATCTTTGTTGGTATGTTTGTGTTTATGTGTGCGAGGGGGCAGGGAAGTAAAGTGACACATTGCTGACTGAAGCACAACAGCAAATGTTGCTTCAATAATTAACAAGGGCCTAAACCTTCTGTCTGTCCCCAAAGAGCTCCTTTGTAATGTGTCTCTCTTCAAGCTGTCCTCCCCAACTGTCACACACACACTCTCATGGCTGCCACTCCTTTCTCTGTTGTTCAATCCCTTATTCTCATTAAGGCATACATTATACTGAATGCACGCATGCATCCATCACCATGCATGGATGCATAATGCTCTGACTATATATGTATGTATATACACAATGCATAGAGCCCCCACCATATGCTTCACATACTATGCACGTCCATATAAGTACACAGTATGTACCACATAAGCAGTCATACATCTGCACATGCCTGCACTCACCACTGTTGTCTTCTTCGGCAAGTGCATCCCTGCTGCCCCAGTTGCTAACAAAGCCTGCCACTTGACAAAGAAACCCTGTCAGAGTCAAACTTTCAGGGACAGAGGTTGTCACACTGGTTTTGGCATTTGAAGTTTGGCTCGAGGTGACTTGGACTGCCGCTCCTGAGAGACATCAGCTGAGCCGGATCAGCTATCTGAGGCTGTTCAGAGGGGGATCAGTCTTTCCCCACAGGGGTTCACTAACACAGCGGTGTTAAATAAACATGCTGCCATCTAGTGGATATGAAACAGCAAGCACAGCTGCCATTTGTAGAACTGCAGAAATCAGACATTCAGAAGACAAAGTAACAGTGCCACGATATAAATACAATAAATTAGCAATGAGGCATACCTTTGTTAAATGATTATGTTTTAAGATAGCCTAGATTTACTGATGGTAAAGGGGAGACACAAGGTGCAAACAGTTTTTCAAGCTGGTAAATTTTGAGATTTTGGGCTGTTTTGCTTCCATAACAGGTTTTCAAACTAGTGGAAAAATCATCCAAAATACACATTTACGTGTTTATTTGAGTTTATATTTATGTTCGGACTATGTATGCAAAATGTGCATATATAAATAAATAATGCCTCATTTGCAAAATGTCTTTCTTAATATAAATAATCAACTGGCGAAGTTTCATGATGATGTCTATCACTTTAAAGTTATACTGTGTTAATCTGTAGTGTCTCCCCTTGACACATTCATTAATGCTATATAGACCATTTACTGACAATTTTGGGTTGCCAGCTTCGACTTGTTTGTCCTGTCTTTTTACCTCTATATTTTTTAGAGACCACTCCAATTGAAAGTTGTTTTGAAAAAGAGATGTCCATTTACTAACTTATTACATACATATGATACAGCTGAACTGGCTTATTATTTAATAAGAAACTCATCTTTTTTTATTATTGACTTAACAACATTTGTAACTGCAAATTTGATGGAACATGAATGATCCCAAAAATATGCCATACCATTTCCTAACTATCAAATTCTTCTTTGTGTGCTGCTTTTGACATAACCATAAAAATTAAAACACGTCACACAACAGTACATTTTATTTGACATTACTCTTTCGGCATTCTGAAGTTGTAAAAGAAGACGTGCACTCATGAACCTGGAGAAATCCTGCTCCATAAATATGGCATGTTACCAATGGGTGGCACCGCAGCAACATGATACATTTCAATGGCCATGACACACTGATCACGAGTCTGATTCACTTCAAATTTGGCACAGTTCATTTGTTCACCAAGCCAAATACTTCAATTCAGGATTTTGATATTCTTAAAAAAATGAACATGATGTAAATCAGACACTTAACTGTCTGCCAGTGTGCAAGAAAAGGGTTAATCTGCTAATAAATAAAACCATTAAAAACATGCCCATTCAGTTTAAGCAATATTCTAAAAACAAACATTGGGCAAGACTTGAGAAGACCCCATGACAACACTGTAACTGGACTCAATTCAATGTCAGGGGTAAGAAACACTTCAGTAAAAGTGCAGTAAAATGGTTCTTGAAGTGGGAATGGGTCAGAAAGCTGGCTGGGATTTCTCACTCTAAAGATTTCCTGTAAGATGTAAAGTGCTTTTGCAAAGCGGCAGACACAATTTCTTCCAGAAGTTATGATACCATTTTAAAGAGATACAGCAATACATGTTGTCAGTAGTATGAGTGGATTGCTACAGAGCTTTTGATGTTGTTCAACCCAGTGACTGCGCTCTGCTGGCTGGGCCTTCATTCATACCTTTCCCATCTACATACAGTAGTTTACACTGTAGAGAGAGTGGCTGGAGTTGATTCAAATTGCCATCTCAGAAATACGCCTCTGTGTTCAAAGAAGACCACACGTTAAAATACAAATGCTGTTTTCTGCTGTATATGCCCTTGAGAAGGCAAACACATCTCTGTCAATGTTCCTGTTTTTTCTTTTGTGAAATATTCAGTAGAAATCTATAACAGAATTACATGTCCATTATTACCACTATTAAACTGTAAATAAACTATTTTGAAAATCAATTTAATTAATCAATTCTTATTTTTTTTACAGATTTGCAGTGATGATGGTAATATGTATGTTGACGTATCCAACGTCAAGTCTGTATTTGATCATGTGACAGTACTATAAAATGTACGGTGGCTGTTTGGACGCAAAATCTGGCGCAAGGGCCCGTCATAATGGTGTGCACTGGGGCCCATCCTAACTACCGTACGCCACTGCCTAGCTCTGCTAGAAGGAGCATGTATGTGAGTTTAACCTGTGTTTGTGTTTCTGCCTTGTGTATGAATGGTGCTATATAAATAAAATTGCCTTCTGTGTGTGTGTCATGTATACCCAGGGGGTGTTTATAGTTAGAAGTTAGGAGTTAAATTTAGAGAGTCAGGTTTGTGCTGCTGTGATACTGAGATACAATAAATAATATTTGACACTCTCCCTGATTAGACAAAAATGGATACTGTAGACTTGGTCTCTTCCTCAAGAGCAGCTATAGGGTTTATTTTCCATTGTCATACAGTATATATCTATATTATCAGGAAAACATTTTGTCTGTACCAGGGGCGTAAATATAGACAGTGCAGGCAGTGCGGTTGCCCTGGGCCCAGGAGGTGGGGGGCCAATAGAGACAGTGGGCCCTCCAACAATGTGTTGGGTGGAGAATGGGCCCTTATGAGTTATTGCCACCTTGAAAATATCCCTGTGTTCAAAGAACTCTCATTACAGTAAATACAGTGCCATTTGCTATATACGCCCTTGAATAAGGCAAACCCATCTCTGTCATGTTTATTTTTTCCTTCTTTGTAATATAGTCAATATATATGCAGTAATATAGCATCTAATTCTATAATTATAATTCAACATTCCTATTAATCAAATATTCTTTAACTATAAATCAACTATTAAAATTGTTCAATTAAATTGATAATTTCTTATTTTCTTTGGTATTTTTTGTTATATACAGATTTGCAATGATGATCGTTGGGTATTATGTATGTTGATGTTATCCAATGTCACATCTCTGATCATGCGACAAGAGGATATGTGCACGATAGCCTGCACTACCTTACACCATTTAAACTACAGTTGGTAACTTTTATGAAAATAACTTTGTGTCGTATTGTTTAGCTTCTAATGGCATTTGCTAGCGTCTACCACAGCTCATGGAAAACAACCAATCAGAGCTCAGGAGTCTCACGCACCTGTCATTCACTGCTCATGGACTGTGGTCCAACTGTGAAGCTAGGCAGGGCTGATGAAATATGAATCAAGATTTTGTTGGTGCATTTCTTATTTCTCACCTCAAATGTTTTCAGAAACATATTTTAGTGTACTGTTTAGCTGTATTCCTGGAATATCTACAGTCAAACCATTTGCACTGTACTGTACATATTTTTCTCTTGCACAATTTTTTTTCTATTATATTTTTATTGATATATATTTTATTGCTATTTTTGTTTCTTGTTGCACTGACTGGAGTGGCACCTTAATTTTGTTGTACACACAATGACAATAAAAGCTGTTCTGTTCTGCTATTCTATAATGAGAAAGTTTGTGACCATGTTGGAAACAGTCAAGCAAAGCACCAAGCACTGCCTACCAGCCGGACCAACTTTGTGGTTGTGGTTGGGTCAGCAGTGATTGACATGATTGACAGCTGCGTTAGAGAATCCTCAAGCACTGATTGGATGTTTTTGTCCGCATGCAGTAATGTCATTAGAAGCAAATCAAGTGGGCAGAGGACTATCCTCCTGAGACCTCACGTCCTCATATGGGGACATCACATTTCAGGGTTCCTGCACCTTATACTTCACTCTACTTCGAACTGTTGTCCTCGTTCGTGGACACTTTTTGTGCTATCTCTTGGTAGCAAAATCACATTAACTAATCCATGTAAAAACAAGATGGCGGCCATCTCTGCCAAATAAGTGTTTATTTATGATTAATAATGTTTGTAGTTTGATATGACAACCAATTTGACCAATTTTAGCAACAGTAACAAACTTATATAATCGTCTCCTTTAAGGACATTGGGACCAATCAGGTGTGACAGATGGACAACAGGACATTCCTCACTTGGAGTATGGATCGAGGGAAATTCATGCCGTGTTTTCTAAATGAATAATTCACAAGATTTTTAGTTTTGTTGCATTATTTGTAATTTAGTTGTTCAGGTGAACAGTTGTATACTTTATTACACACTTGTGACTATTAAGATAAACTCATCGTCCCCATGCAGTATGAGGCCATCTTTTTGTGCTACAAAGCTACTTCCTGTTCAAAGACAATGTTTAGTTTTTTATACTTATCAGGTTCTACTGATCCCAGATAGCTAGAAGACATTAAAATGCATACCAAACAGGAGCTGAGGTCTCAGGAGGATATAATTGTTTTTCACAGATCATCTGTCTTATATACTGCTGTGTGGATATGGTGACAATGTCAGCAAATATGACAAAAAAAAAAGTTATTTTTTATAAAAGTTACCCACTGTGGCTTTACATGAAAATTTTAGAGGGTAGCTGGAGTAGAAAACCAACGCTTCTTCAGCAGTCTGGTGCATCATTGACGTAAATAATCAAATAATTCGATCCATTTGCACGGTCCATACTCAACACAACACTGTAGTTTATTTGATACAAACTGACCATGTTCAGGTCATTAACGGATCATGTGAAAACATCAACATTGCTGGCAAATACCATTTAGATTGGTCTAATATGTGAGATTACTGGTACTAAAACTGTATGTGCTGGCTTTCAAGTCCTCCAACAACAATGCACTGCACTGTCTGCACTCATACAGCAGAGGGTGGTGCAGCTCCATCAATTGAGTAACACCCAGCGCAGCTAGACTACCTTAGGTGCAGAGATGATGGATTAATGACACCACTTTATGACTTTTATACAAAACTATATGATGTGATTTTTCTTCAGTAGTGTTGATTATTGCTCTCTTAAAATCTGTAATAAATTAACCTGTTTATATTTTCTCAGTGTTGTCCACACTTAAGTAAATGCAGAGGGCGTGTTATTTGTGTTTGAGGATACTAGCTTTAATAATCTGTCTCTGTAACAATAAACAGTGCAGGAGCTGCATGACAATTTGAAAATAAATACCAAGTAATAATACCACACAATACGGCATTAGCTAAGTGAAAACCCACAGTTTAACCTGTATTCATCCACTTGGAAGTCTGCTCCACCGGTGGGAATCAAAGCGGTGCCTGCTGTAAGTACGTTGTAACTGTCAGACCCTATCACATCAACTTTCCACAATGAAACCTATCATCAAGCAAATATTATATTACACAGACACATACGCGCTGTGTAGTTCAAGCTACGTCCACACACAGGGAAACACACACAAATAAAAATGTAAATGTGCACAAAACGGTGTCAGGCATGCTGACACTGGCACACGCCAACAGAAAAATCCTGGCCTGATGGGGAAACAGGGTTCCCAGTGATGTCAACAGGCCAACACACACATACTCCTCCACCTCCCTCCACCCACCCCTCCTCCCCCCTCTCTCAGTGGGGAATGACTTTCTTTTATTTAATTTCTTTTCCTTTTGACACCTTCCTGCCAGAAGACACTGAACTACTTTTTCCTTAAACCTGCTCGGCTCACAGCGCCTCACAAGCCGTGCCGCAGACGCCACTGCACAAATGTGATCAAGCTCCGGATGCATGTGCGGAATACGTGCTGACCATTAAAACAGAAACAGGAAATGACATCATCACTGCTCGTTGAGGCGAACAGGGGTGGGAGAAGCAGAGGCAGGGTGGTATGTGTGAGTGTGTGTGTGTGAGTGTGTATATGTGGAGGGTTGGGGAGGGCAGCGCGGTCACAGGTGACTGTCATGTTTAATAATGATTATCACCACGCACCTGCGCCCCCACGCTAATTAACTGGACGCATATGCAAATGAGTCCAGGGATTTAAAAAAAAAAAAAAAAAAAAAAAACAGCTCGTGGAGTGGCAGTGAGCGGTTGTTCAGCTGCTGGATTTGATTAGGGTAATGAATGGTCAGCGATGGAGGCACCAGCAGTGGTAAAAGGAGGAGAGATAAAGGAAAAGGAGGATATTAGGGTGAGAGGGGAGGAAGGAAGGAGTATTAGAAAGAGAGGGAGGAGGAGGAGGAGGAGAGAGAGATATCACCGCGGTAACATAATGGGAACAGGTGGACGAGTGGCCTGTTGACTGAGGGAATAAGAGGAGGGGGTGATGTTGTGTTTGTGTGTTTTAGTGCAACCAATCCAGGGCTATGAAGTCGTACATCGTGTAAGGAAGCTCACAGAGTAAACACTAATTGTTCCATTATTGATTGCCTATAATTTTGTATTCAGATTTTTATAAGGGGACAAATTGTTTTTTGTGAGAGCATATACTGACTGATGCATTTCCTGCCATGTTGCATTGTAACTCGGCTTCACTTCAGTGACGACTGTAAAGAAAGCGAGACAGAATAAGAACAGGTAGTGTCTTTGAAACACATTCATTTATTCCAAATGCATTCCAAACACGCATTCTATATCTCCATGTGATCCGGGGCCGTGCATGCATATACACCTACCTCTAACAAAGCAAATTGCAGTTCATCCAACTCGATGGCCCCAATCTCAGTCGGGGGAGGCAGGCTCGTCACTCACACAGATAAGGGTGAATTAGGGTCTCGCTCTGGGTTTTACATTTCAATTTAGCCTCCGGCTTCAGAGCCATTAGGGGCCTAATCTAAAGCTTGGTCCACAGGGTTCTCCTTCCCTACCAATCGCAATATTGTTTTATTAACTTTCCAGTATGCCGGAATGAAGCTCCAACAGATTCATTACTTCGCATTAAGTTCATATTAGGGTTATTTGTGATAGGAAGACCTCTTATTTAAGAATGTGCAAGTAGTCAGTGTGTTTGTAATGCAGTGTTGCTGTATCACCAGCTGGTTCATTTGGGCGAGCAGAGCAGAGCAGAGCGTGTGAGTGTAATTGCAAGTTGATAATGTGCCTGGGCATGCAGAATGACCAAGATGGCTCATGCCAACAAAGCGTGGAGGAGGGAGGGAACGTTGTGCAGGTGCAAAGTCAAAAGGGGATGGTAACTCTCTTAAGATAACTCTCTGCAGATCAGGCAGTGTTGCAGATTGTGCATAATACCAAGATAAACTTTTGGCTTGACTCATGTTTACAGAATGCCTGAGGAAAAACTGTAAAATCTTCATGAAAACCTAAAAAGGGAAAAAGGGAATTATGGCAGGAGCGGAAATATATCAAAATTACATTAATATCATAATATGAGACCAGATATTGTCTTAGTTTCTGGATGTCGTAATCTTGTAAGTCTTGTCTTTTCCTGGTTTTAAAGGCTGTATTACAGTAAAGTGATGTAATTCTGTGAACGTACCAGACTATTCTAGCTGATTTTGCCTCTATCTACGTAGTCATTATATCCACATTACAGATGATTATTTATAGCCTGGTTGCACACCGAAGTCATGGAAATCTAGCGCTTGGGCAGTGACTTGCAGAGTGCCGTCAGACACTGACAAAAAAGCCATCCTTCAGTGTCGGCATGTTACACGGTGCATTGCTGTGATAGGGGGAATCGTGGCGGGGCAAGAACCAAAGTTAGGTGGCGAAAGTCCAAGTGGGGCGGATGGGACAGGTGGTGGATGGGTCCAACAAACACTGACTGTCACCTGGGAGAGTGGTGTTCTCGTCCCGTAAGATTATAAAACCAAATCCCGTTCTGTCTTCCTAAACCTAACCACGTTTTTGTTGCCTCAACCCAACCACATGCGTTAGTTGTTGGGGGGAAAAAAAGGTGAATTTGCGTTGTTGTACTGACGTAGTGCGTTTTGTTTTGAAAGAGACAGAGTGTAAACGGGAAATTTGTGGAAAGTGTATTTTGAAAGAAGACAATGCATGTAACACGCAGAACTTGACATGGCGTCCCAGAACATCAACAACCAACGCACCCAGGGTACCTTTTACATTGTATCTGGACGTGGAAGGTCCATGACCAAACATTGATATGTGATGGTTGAAGTAAGGAAAGAACCAATAGTCAACCTCGTAGCAATATTGAAATCCAGGTATATGGAAAAAAATATTGTGATATTTGCCCTGCTGTATTATACATAATTATTACATATTGCACATTGAAAAAAGTTCTTAGGAAGTGTTACAGATAACACAAAACCACAGTATCAGTCATTACATCACTTTCGTTAATCAGCCCATCTCCTGTTTATTCCCATGAAACTCAGTGGTGCATGAAGCCTTAAAAGTCCAAGTGCGGCATATAAACTAACCCGGATGATCAGCACTGTTTCTCTACTGTGTGGCTCATGAAGCAGTCACAGTGACTGAGAGGGCTAATTCTGGTTTAGCACTCTGCTAACTTGAACGGGGATAAACTGACTCAATTGTGTGGCTCCTCCAGACTTCCCAAATGTTATCTGACTCAATTGATTAAATTCTTATTGTGAAACCAGTCATTTCGCAAGGGGTTGTGAGGCTCAAAACAATTCACCCACTGATTAACAAACGTTTTGTTCGCCGTGAAAGTCAATGGGAAGAAGTCTTTTGGGCCACCAAGCAGCATGTGAAGGTGTAATTCCACTATTTGGCCACTAGGACAATTGGTTTCAATGCCCTGCGTGCCTCCTGGAGGCCTGTATTGAACACGTGCAATCAGAAAATAGAATATTGTAGTTTCAGTAAGCAGCCAGCCCACAGCTTGGGGGCGACCAGTGGTGTAGTGGTAGTTGATGAGGTGGGTGTACTACTAGGTAGATAGGTAAGTTACCGATGAGGAAGTGGGCATAGTCTCCTATTACAATGGCTGTTTTGCTTTTATGTGGGTCACTGGATAGAAAAAGAAGTGTGTATACCCCGTATACCTGAGTATACCCTCCACAACACCACTGGGGGCGACCATCAGCAGCTAGGCTTATGTTAGCCCTGTGACACTACGGAGGTCCAGTCGGCACAGAGAGACAGCAGGGTTCAAACACTCTCAACTCCAAATGAACAACATCATGCTTGAGTAGAGGTTTACCAGTGGCTAACGTTAGCAAACCGGCTGACAAAGATGACACATTTAAATAAGAAATCTTCGGAGTCACAGTCACTGCCTTTTGAAATGGTGAAGTTATTATTCTAGCATGATTGCTTTGATCAATATTCATTTATTACCTGCATCAGGTCCATGACATCCTTTTTAAGGTTTGATGTGGGACAGTTTTTTTGAAAGATATCAGTCATGCATTATCCCTGAAATAATTATACTATAACAAGTTCAGTAAAAGAATGTAAATTTAAGTTTGAGAAACCACATTTTATATTCAATACTATTCTTAATGCAATTAAGTGCCGTAAACTGCCAACCGTTGCAACAAATGCTATCTTGTTCACGTCTTCACTTGTTCACTGTGTTTCTCTGTTTCTATGTTTTGCTCTGGTCAGGTGGTACTTAAAATAAAAAAATACTCAAAGGGGATACACTATTGCGGAAGTCCAGCTGGAGTGGTAGTATGTAAGTAAGTATTTAAAGGTTTATCAGATGCCAAAACATTGCACAGTGGTTTGTAATCCTCACAGACAGAATTTTACAACTGTGGAAAGTGTTAATGTTGAGGACTGTTGTATATTTTGTCATGACGATTGCAATGTAAACGGCAGAATTACTGTATTCAAATTACAGAGTGATCTACTAGAATGTGCACTTGCATGTATTTCACTGACCAAAGCAGCACCCTGTCAGATGACGCTGCACTGTGTTCGTCAGTATAATATAATGGGAACTGCCCATTGGTTCGACAGCCCATTGTTCCGACCATATTAAACTCATTGTTCCGAAGTCCGTTCCGAAATCATCATGATGCCCTGTGGTTAAGGTCTGGTTAGGTTTAGGCACAAAAACCACTTGGTTAGGGTCAGGAAAAGATCATGGTGTGGGTTAAAATGAAAAAGAAAGTGACAAACACATAAGCTGTGAGCCTGCTCCGCCTCAAGCCTTTCCCAGCTGACCCAGAGCCGGTCGCGGCGCACCATACGCCCGCCGCGAGCCATTCAGCACCGCGGACAGTCGGACTAATGGGATGTCGAACCAATGGGCTGTTGGACCAATGACATGGACCCTAATATAATTACTGAATTTCAAATTGTAATTCCTTACATGATTATTACTGGAAAAAGTAATCACAATAAAACCCAGCAATGGATATATATTACACAGGTAAATGCTACATGGTAGTAACAATATTACCCATCATGCTGCTTGTTTACCTTCACTGATCAGTGGAAAGGTGAAACTTCTTCCCTGGGAGCTCTCTGTGATGCTTTCCTAACCCTACCAACGTGGCCTCTCCCCCTTTTTCCTCTCCTCTCATCTCATCTCTCCTGTCTGAAGCTGTTACTGTTTCCCCACCAACGACCACAACTACACACACTGATACACCCACAGGTCACACACTCCCCTCCACCTTTTCCCTACACAGGTTGGGTCAGTTTACCCCACTCTGGGGTTTTTGGTGTGGCCTGTGTTCCTGAGACTGGAGAGCAATGGTGGCCATGGGGGATGCTTGCCAACAACAGAGTGTGTGTGTGTCTGTGCGTGTGTGTGAGAGAGAGAGAGTAAGGGAGAGAAAGAGGGGGGAACATGTGGTAGTAATCTGGTTGTTTTACTGTCTGGCTCTGGTGGTGAAAGTGTTGGGCAGGGGCTACGAGCGGTCTGGATCGTGTCAGAAGCCGCCGGAGTCAGGTTACCCTGACAGACCAGACTGGGAGAGAGTACAGTGGGGGAGAAGGAGAGCGAGAGAGAAAGAGTTGAGGGGATAAACAAGTGAGTGAAGGATGGGACTGGAAAGTATAAGAGAGTGAGGTGGTGGACTTGTGAGAGCCAACCCTCTGACTTATTCTGTCCTCCCGGTGGACATTTTTATTAATCTCAGTGTGTGTTTGTGTGCTTGTGTGCAGTGCCTCTATCCGTGTGTGTGTGTGTGTGTGTGCGTGAGTGTGTGTGAACCCGGGCCAGAGGGCTCCAGAAGACGACCACTTGAACTAGCCCCAGCTGAGAAAACAAATGGCCTTGACTCTGTCTCTCCCCTCTCTTCTCTTCGTCTCCCCTCATCCAATTTTCGTCTTTTTTTTCCTCGACGATGGGCATTTAATCAAGTAAGGGAGCTAATCAAAGCCAGAGAAAAAGCTCCTGAACCCTCAGCTATCTCCTCCTTAATCCTAAAGCTCTGCTTCTCATTTGCCATTGACCTAGAGGACCAGACTTGTCCACTGAACCCCCGCCACAGGGACATGGTGGGAGGGGGGGGCGGGCGCAGTTGGATCGCTGGAGAGTTTAGCGGTTAGCAAAAGGTTATAGTATGTGTGTCCATGTGTGTGTACGTGTATAAATCCATATTCTAAGGCACAGTAAAATGAAATGTCAACAAACCTCTTCAACTGTAGTGTATAAAACATGCAGAGGATGAGATGAATAGGGTTCAGGAATGAGGGAGGAGAGGGGAGAAGTGAAGAGGAGAGAGGAGAGGAGCAGGGAGGATGTAGGAGGCACACGGGGTCACGGGGGTTGAGGTGATAAGTCGCCTGCTGGGGAATTAATAGGGAGCAGATGGCGCTACCTTTACTTAATGTAGGGGTGTGGATGCAAGGGGAGAGATTTATCAGTCTGTAGGAGAACGGAGTCTGCCGATGGCTGGCGGGCCGACTCCCCCACCTGAGGAGGATTTAGCACATTCCTGCCTCGCTGTGAACTGGGAGGTGTCTGTGGAACGGCAGAAGTTCGCTGTCAGAGAGGGGGATTTAAAATAGTAAAATGTGTTGTTTTTTTTTTTCCTCATGCATGATGAAATGAGCTGAGTGTTCCTGAAGGTGAAGAGGTTTGCTGCTGTCACTTTGAATACCCAAGGTTCTCTGTTAATGAATACTCTAAATAGATGAATGCTGTTCTTCAGTAAAATTCTGCTTATCAAGTGCCATAGATACCAATTTCAATACAGTTTTTAAGCTCTTATTATGTTTTTCCTTTCTAACATTTAACCTACCTAAAGTCAGATTAACTCTGATGATTAAATTCTGAGGAACGTGGGATCTTAATCCTTTTGAGGGAATCAATGACCACATTCATATGCACAAAATATTCAGTTTTTTGCCCTTATTCTGAAAAAGACAATATTCTTATTAAGCTGTTTACATGGCTAATGAAAATGAATATTCCACTTATATTTCCGTTTCATGCAGCTGAGCATACTCTTATTAATGTGCCCTAATATGTCATATATTGTGTCAAAATATGAAAAAGTGAAACGGCTGTTGCTTGTGCCAACATTTTTTCAAAGCTTTCAACCAGTGGCGGACTTGTTGGACCGCGCAAACGCAGCCTTCCTCTTTCATTTCTTCAACCACCCTCTTGAAAAGGTCAGCACTGTCATATTTGCACATATTCAAAAATTTATTGATATCCAAGTCTTTCATAATGTTTTAAAGTAGGTGTGTTTCTCCCTCCGACCAGAAATGTGGGCTTTTCTTTCGGGCATGCATCTCTACATCATCCTTGCAAACTGTTGGCGAGTCGGTTTGTGTACAACGTATCCATGACAACGCACAGAGCTGACTGTAAACTGTGTCGCAAACTGCAGTATAACCTCCAACTGAGATGCGTATTCCAAACGCACTGTATGCATGTCGAAAGAATGCTTCTAAAAACTTAATAATACTGGCATATTCAATGTCTTAATCAGACAATGCTAATTCAGAATATCTGCTGTTTACATGACCCGTATCATATTCACAATATCCTCATATTTGGAATAGCAGTGGAATATTAGTGTGCGTGTAAACATATCCAATTCAACCTAAATTACAGGAGTAGCAAGAACAAGATGTCTAAATAATCCACTTTTTAATATCAGACAACTTTATCCTCTAAATACCACCATCAGAGGAACACAATGTAGCAACTGAAACAATACTGTTGTTGCTGTTGTGGGGATATTCCAGTTTTATTCCCTTAGTCCAAAGCGGAACTTTTTTTTTTTTTTTTGATTAAAATAGTAACATTTTACCTGGCTTAAAACAGCCGTTTTTGGACATAAAAAGCTGTATTTTATGACCTGTACAACTGACTGTAATGTCTTCCTCAACTTGACCCAGTCCCAGTTATTTCTATGGATACAGCAAAGGAAGCAGCGGGAGCTGAGTGGGCCTATCACTCTTATCACTTTAGTGATAATGGCCGTCACATAAAAGATGACCCGCTGAACCCCACAAATGCCAGAGTGGCCCAATTAGCCACTATGCATTTCATACAATTTGCAAAGGGCAAATGTTCCCAAGCTGTAATTATGTACTCACATTGCCCACCTTGGGTGACCTGCCAACCAGTCTTGACGTCCGTCCGTTGTAGAGGTCGCCATGACAGCACTGGCAAAAACACAGAGAAAAATGAGCTGCGGGGTCTATCATTGTGTCTGTAATTGGTCAAGTTGCGCTTGTTACCTAGTAGCGAATACATAATGGATAGTGCTGATTGCACTGTGAGATGGACGGGGAAATGTCAATGTGGGGGATGGATGAGTGGGATGCTGTTGGTTATGTCTGCGGTGCTGCCTCTTTCATCAGCATTGATTAGTGATGAAATAAAACAAAATGTCATTTTATGACAATTTGTAAGACCGTGAGCGCCTTTGATTTGCTCCTGGATGCAAAGGTCTGCCCTGACCATTATGCTGACCAATATACCCTTCATCTTAAGGGTGATGAGTCTACAACATAATGTAGTTCAGGGTTGCCCTGCTGCCAGGTACTCACAAACAAGCTTGGACTTTGTCTGGCCAGAGGCTACCAGCAACAGCGCCCCGAGGGTCACTGAGGCTCACAAAACCCTCTGCCATGACGAAGCTTTGAGGTCAGGAGGGAACGACATGGTCATAACAAAGTGCTACCTCAGACCTGTACACTCAGAAAGCTTAATGAAATCTTAAAAAGGGCTATCTCGACTCAGATGACCTGTTTGGAGCTTTGTGTTATCAGCCCATTCAGTGGTCATTATCAATGGTTTTTAGCTGATGTGGGTTAGAGGGGGCCTGCCACACCTACTATTAGATTCAAAAGGCGTTTTCAGCCCATCAAATGGCTGTTTGCATAGTGAAATGGTCGCAGTGTAAGATTCCACTTTGAGTTTCTTTATGCTAGGTGCAAAAACTACATGGTTAGATTTAGAAAAAAAAGATATAATGATACATCAATAAAGACACCATCTCTGGTTAAAGGGATAGTGCACCCAAAAATGAAAATCCAGCCATTATCTACTCACCCTCATGCCGAGGGAGGCTCAGGTGAAGTTTTAGAGTCCTCACTGTCTTTCTGTGGACCGTGCTGACGTGTGCGCGCTTGCGCGCGAGACCAGCGAAAGCACGTGAACACACATGAAGGTGGTGCCCATGTCTCACGGTCTCACGCAAGCGCACACAGAAGGTGGTGCCCATGTCTCACGGTCTCACGCAAGCGCACACACGTCAGCGCAGTGTACAGAGAGGCAGTTAGAGCTACAGGCTACAATGAGGCTAAAAACAAAGTTCACATGACATTTTTCCAAACAACTTTTTATGTCGGGGCTTCAGGACACTTGGATCATTACGGATGAGCAGCATGGAGATATTTTGTGGTTTCAATTATGTGTTCTCGGACGTTTGAATCTGGGGCGCTGTCAGCCATTAGGTATGCAGTTGTGCTGCTACCCACTCCCCCCTCGAATCTCCGCAAGTGTCTAAAACTTCACCTGAGCTTCCCTCGGCATATGGGTGAGTAGATAATGGCTGAATTTTCATTTTTGGGTGCACTATCCCTTTAATGTTGACTTTTGGTTTCACATGGAACACAAACTCTGCTCTCCAGGGTGAAAGTCCTGTGTTTGTTTGACCATTCACCAGTGCTCCTTTCCGCTAGTCGTGGACTATTTTTACTACATTACCTGACTTTCTTCTTTGCTCCCGTCATAATTATTATGGCCATGACAGGTTGCCCCCAAACAATAAACGCAAACGGCCTTTTTATGGCCTGATGGTTTAGAAGGTGTGGCAGGCCCCTTCTAACCCATATCTATGACCCATATATAATAAACACTGATAATGGCCTTTTACTAGCCTGATAATAGCCAAACCAGCTGCCTAACAGGACTTTAACTTCCTTAAAGAACTTTTCCTTTAATGGATTAACGCAACAATTTGGGAAATGCGCTTATTGGTTTTCTAGCTGAGTGTTTACTCAATACAACTCTGAATATGAAGCTAGACCCAGCAGCAGGTTAGCTTAGCATAAAGCCCGGACACAGAGGGAAAAGGCTAGCTAAAAGCTACGGTTTGTCTAGAGGTCAGACAAACACCTCTAAAGCTCATTAGTTAAATAGATTCTTTGAAATTCGTAGTCACTGCACGAGGCCAAGAGATTGTTCCAGCAAATAACTCATCATAAAACCACAACGTGTTGTTTTTACATTTCACTTTTTCTGACTGATTAGCTTTAAAGGTGCTTGTGGACAGATTTTATTACCTTTGGACAAAGCCAGGCTTGCTGTTTCTACCAGTCTTTATGATAAGCTAAGCTAACCATATGCTAACAGTAGAAGAAGAAGAAGAAGATTTATTTATAAAGCACATTTCATACAGAAAGCAACACAATGTGCTTCACAGAAGACATGTATGAAAACATAAAATATGAGCACATATTTACAAGCACGCAGACAGACAACAAACAAGAACATGAATGTATGCAAGCATACATGGATGCATCTTATTTAAAGTGCATAGTGATTTCAGCGAGTAGTAATAGTTTCACATTCAGCGTACAGATGTAACAGTGATCTCCATCTTCTCATCTAACTCTCAGCAAGAAAGCAAATGAGTGTATTACTAAAAACACATTGAACTATTCCGTTAATGACTACTGACCAAACTTCACTCTGGACATCACTGTAGAAGCTATAACACATGTCTTCTGAACGTTTCTTGGACTTTATTTTGTATTATGGTAAGTGGAAAAAGTCTGACAAAATGACAGCCCGTTATTATAAACTATATTTTAACAATTCAGTGAGATGACCTGTCTTAGCCTGATCCAGGTTTTCCTGGTGCTGAGGTCCAGCGGTGTTCAGGAGATGCTGCTGTGAGGCAGGCCCTCCCTAATGTCTCCATTGCCTGCACCTGACCCCGCTCGCCAGCAGTGGCCAAATTTAGTTTGGAAACGTGCCACCATGGGAGAGCCGACAGCCCCATTAATCAGCAGGAGTCCTCCCCCTACTCATCCCGCAGGTCAGAGAGGGAGCAGCACACACACAAGTGCATACACACACACACATGGAGATACACATAAACTACCTTCATGTACAAACGGAACGCACAATAGCGCACAACACACACCGACTAAACAAATGATCGCTGAAACTTTAAAAGAACTCTGACAGCAACCCCTACCCTTCCCCTTTCCACCACCTATCCTAAATCCTACATCACCTCCTTTACACACACACACACATGCTCACGGCCCTCCATCACTCCCAGTCTGATCCAGTCTCATATCCAAGCTCTTTTCTCTTTGTCGCAGCCAGGTTTTCTGTCAGCCTGGGGCCCTCGGTCGTAGGGGTTATCCACACACCACTACCCCTGGCTCGCACTAAATGTGAGAGGAGAGAGGAACGCACACACATAGCCAACACACACGTACACACACCAGCACAAACACTCTTTGTGACCCTTAAGAACACAAAGAGACACAGAGACCATCTGCAAAATACGATGGATTGATGTGCTGGATCTGAGCCGCAGAATCCATAGTTTTGGAAGAACCGGATGGATTTTGAAGTGGGGAAAAAAAGACATTGAATATATGTGGTGTAAGGCCTGTTTGAAAGTGACTTTTATTATCATGTCTGAGATGAACTCAAAGTGCACTCACCTTCGGGAATACGCAGAGAAATCAGTAAAGATGTCCAACTTTGTCTGCAGAAATCCTTACATCACCTGTTTTTGGAACGTGAAACTGCAGCAGCGTGTTTGAAGCAGCCGCTAATTGACTTGTAATCAGTGTTTACTATCTCGCAATTAACACTAAGAGACAATGAGATCGGAGGATGTGGCACCAGCAGAAGGCATTTATTGGGCAATATCCCTAAGGTGTGGGACGATGCCAGAAAGTAACCGGAGAGAATGTGTCTGATAACTGGTACGCATTTATATGCAGTGTCACTGGTGCACTTATCCTTTCTAATGTGAAACTCTGCAGGGAGATGAATGGTGGGATTGGGTTAGATTAATGAAGGTTACCAAAGTCCCCAGATGTTTCTGTGGTAATTAGAGGCCTTTGTTTATCAGGAAAACAAGTCACATCAAGAGCAAAGCATTCATTATAATTTTTCATAATCTTAATAATTCAAGTGTAGCTGCTTCATTTTGTTCCCAATTTATCATGCTAATGTTGTGAATAAATCTACATAATTTCAACACTGCCTGTTGGATCGGCTAGCAACAGACTCTGATAGAGCAAAATATTGAATTTGTACTTTCCATCTATTGGTGCAGAATATGTACAACAAATCAATAAGGTCAATGTTTACTGAGTGATAACGAGTAACAAATATTGTTTTGTAGCTTTGCCAACATGCAGAGATATTGATAATTAACCTTTCTCGGCATTCATTCTTGGAAAGTCTAATATTCAAGGATCGTTTTCAGCCTATGCTGCAAGGGCAGTGCCCCTGGCATCACTATAATGACTCTGGGGGCACCGTTTAACGTCTGTATGAGATGCACCGGGCTTTCCACCAACTCCAGTGTAAACCTATCTGCATCATTACTTGACGCTATTGGAGCAATTGAGGTAGTCTGTGTTGGACGGGAGGTGAATGGGTCCAACAAACACCTGACTTTAAATGAGGAGAGCAGTATTTGAGACCAACAAACAGCAACGTTGGTGGTGTTTTGCAGCAACACACCACTGCCTTTCTGACTGCGTTTGTGCCATGCAAAGCCAGATGTTTTGTAGTGACATACGGCTGCCTTTCCGGCCATGTTTGTGCAACTTAAAGGCGGCTGTTTTGAAGCGAAACACCACTGCCTTTGAAGGAGTTTTGTGTCAGTACATTGCTACTTATCTGGCTACGGTTCAGGCAAAGTTGCATGTTTTGTAGCAACACACTGCTGCGTTTCTGGACGTGTGTTTAAAAGTCGGGTGTTTAAAATTGAAGCACCGCTGCCTTTCCATGTGTTTTGTAATGGTACATCGCCACCTTTCTGGCCACATTTGTGTCACTCAAAGCCATGTGTTTTGTAGCGACATGGCGCTGCCTGTCCGGTTGCATCTGTGTCACTCAAAGCCAGGCGTTTCGTAGCAATCCACCATTGCCTATTCGGCCACGTTTGTGCCACTCAAAGCTAGATGTTTTGTAGCGTCACTGCAGCCTTTCCATCCATGTATGTGTCTCAAAAAGCTGGGTGTTTTGTAGCCACACAACGCTACCTTTCTAGCCGCATTTGTGGCACTCTAAGCTAGATATTTTGAGGTGACACACTGCTGCCTTTCCAGCCACGTCTGTGCCACTTAAAGGCGGGTGTTTTGAAGCTAAACATTGCTGCCTTTGCAGGAGTTTTGTAACGGACATTGCTGCCTTTCTGGCTATGTTTGCTTCACTCAAAGCCACGTGTTTCGTAGCAACACACTGCTGCCTTTCTGGCCGCATTTCTGCCACTCAAAGTCGAGTGTTTAGAATTGAAACACTGCAGCCTTTCCATGTGTTTTGTAATGGTACATTGCCACCTTTCTGGCCACGTTTATACCACTCAAAGCTAAGTATTTTGTAGCGACATGGTGCTGCCTGTCGGGTTGTATTTGTGTCACTCAAAGCCAGGTGTTTCGTAGCAATCTACCATTGCCTTTTCAGCCATGTTTGTGCCACTCAAAACTAGATGTACTGTAGCGTCACACTGCAGCCTTTCCATCCATGTTTGTGTCTCTCAAAGCTGGGTGTTTTGTAGTGACACAACAATACCTTTCCAGCCACATTTGTGGCACTCAAAGCTAGATGTTTTGTAGCAACGCACTGCAGCCTTTCCATCAGCACTTGTGTCACCCAAAGCTAGGTGTTGTGTAGCAATCAACCACTGCCTCTCTGGCTGAGTTTGTGCCACTTATGGCTGGGTGTTTTGTAACAACACACCATTGCCTTTCTGGCCATGCTTGTGTCACTCAGAACTAGGTGTTTCGTAGCAATCTACCATTGCCTTTTCAGCCATGTTTGTGCCACTCAAAACTAGATTTATTGTAGCGTCACACTGCAGCCTTTCCATCCATGTTTGTGTCTCTCAAAGCTGGGTGTTTTGTAACAACACACCATTGCCTTTCTGGCCATGCTTGTGTCACTCAGAACTAGGTGTTTTTAGCAACATCTTGTATCTCCAGGTAGTTTTGTTGCCTAAACCTAACCACTGTCTCTTCTTACTGCTGCCCCCACATCAAGATATAGTGCAAAAGGTTGCCCCCTGTGTCCTTTTAGTAATGCCTAGGGCTTCTGCCCAGGCAGCAAAATATGTTAGGTAGGGAGATCACGTTTTTTTCCAAGCAAGTTATCTGCTCATATAGGCAGGATGCTTAAAGCAGCTTTTAAATGTCCTCTTGACTGATCATTTTACTAAATAGCTTGCACCGAATAGCTTCATCCTCATGAAACACTTGAAACCATTGAGAGCTCTGAAGCTGCTGTTTAATTTCAGCCCAGAATGATTAACAGTTAAAGGTGGATGACCATTGTGATTTCCACAAGGTCACTTCAGTGCAGCGTGCTGTCAGTGTGCTGGGACTTGCAGGTTTAGCCGGACAGTGCTCGGCCGCATTTTGTCTCGCCCCAATTGTCTTGTCAGAAATCAATTGGAGATCACGGCGTGGTTTTTGCAGCGGGAGGTCAGTCCTCACTACAGCGTAAATATTTCATCCCGGACTCACGTCAAGGGGCTTTTAAAGATGTGTGCTGGACCATGCTCCCCTCTTGCTGCCCTCTGAAAGTGACAGGGCTTGCGTTTTAGCCCACTTCAGGACCAGGTTAAATCAATTAAAATCTATTATTCATATGACAGTGCAGTGACCTCACTGAAAGCCCCTGTAATTTCAGAATAGAAAGGAGAAAAGGAACTGGCAGTGAACTTTGGCTTCTCAAGTTTTCAAGAGAATACAGGGAACAATTGACCTTGTTTTAAAAGTCAGGCCTTGAAAAATGACTGCTTGAAACACGGTGTGCCTACGAGTGTTTTTTCCTAAGATATTAGCCTTAAAATGGTGGACAAATGAATGCAGAGTTGTATTGCAAGGGCCTTTGTGATCTGGACCTCATGTGCATGTGCAGCAGTCGTCCTGTGCTTATTTGCAAGAAAATTGGCTCCACATTTTGGATTGCAGATAACTACAGTCTCACTTAGACTGGAACATATCATCTTCCATGCTTAAAAATCACCCTCACAAGGTTACTCATAAGAGCTGCAGTTGTGCTCTCAAGGCAAGCACAGCAAGCCTTCGTCTATTGTTCGGCAAAGTGCAACTCTCCTCTTCTCTTTGTAAAGAAGATTTTCAGCGGTATAGCCACCATAGATGGCGGCAGGCTGTTTGGTCGGATAATAAGCAGAGAGGAGTCAGAAGGAGAGAAGTCATTAAGACCTGCTCACATATAATCATCCCGACGCCATCACCATCTCTCTATCTCTGTTTCTTTTTTTTTCCTCAACCGTCTCTCCCTTTCGCTCTCCTTCTCCCTCTCAGATGAAAGGGCCTTCTCAGGCTGCATGGCGAATGAAAATGATGGAGAGGCTGATAAAAAAGAAAGAAGGGAAAAGATGAAAAGTGGTTTTGAAGTGGTTTGCCACATTAGTTGGCTTCCCCCTACCGACCTTTCAATTTAAGCAAACAATACGTTGACTCAGAGACGTGCCAAGCTTGGGTATTCATGGAGACGAGAGTGCAGCTCACAGAAAATAGGTAAAAATTAGATGGGTGGACAGAGGGAGGTGTGTATGGAAAGACAGATAGATAGGGGTTGTAGCACTGCCTCACTGAAGGAATAATGTTCGTGCATGTACATTCTTTTGTTTTGTTGTTTTTAGAAACTAGGGGGCACCTGGTTGTGTCACATTCGACCACACATCATGATTTGGTTTGGAGACAAAAAGAAATGGTCTGTCTGTATATGTAATTTTGTGCATGTTTTGGCTTGGGAAACCAAAATGCTTTGTTTAACAAGGCCGAGAGGTTACAGCCATGTGAGTGGCTCTGTGAAGCTGCACTTAAAGGAATACCTCACCTGCAAAATGACCATTTGTATATCAGTTACTCACCACATAGTGCCTTGAATTCATGAAGAAAACAATTTCTCTTGAATGCCTCCATGGTGAATGAAGAATCCAATAAGATGAACTTTCTACGCTGTTTGTAGGCAGAAGTGTTATGAAGTGTGGAGGAAAAGCATGCAAGAAATACAATGTTTTCTTCATGAATTTAAGGTACCACGCAGCAAGTAATTGATATACAAATGGTCATTTTGCAGGTGAAGTATTCTTTTAGTGCTACTTTGAGGGTAATGCTGACATCAGCATGCTGAAAATGCTTGACTATGTTAAGCAGGTGAAGTGTTTAAAATATTCATCTATATTCCGCATGCCAGCACTTGTTCTTTTTACACAATAACCAATTCATTGTAATTTATTTATTTAATAGAAAAATACAATTAACAGTTGATGCTGGTGGGAAAAGTCGAAATTGGACAAATCCTGATGGTAATGCTTGCAGAAAATTCAGGGCTCACAAAAGTTACTATGTCTTGTTCTGTCGGAAACAAGAATTTTAACCAAATTTCATGGAGGAAATCTAATAGTTATTGAGTCATTCACTAGAAATCTAGGGATGGAGGATTAACCATCATTCAGAGGATCACCAAAGTCCTCATGATTCACCATAGATATGCCAGATGTGCCATGGTGGCAGGGTGGAAATCCGTCCTATGTTTGTCAAAACATTTCACTAAAAAGCAAATATATCAGTGTCATGAGGAAAGTCGGAAGAAGTCAAGAGTATAGGCTACATTGCCTGGGGAATTTCTGCCAATCCATGTATTAGATGTTGAGATATTTCACAGAATAAATGAAAAGTTTGACCTGCTGTTGGCACTAGAGGAAAAATGAGAGGATAACCAAAGTTCATGGGGTTCATCCCCTGGGGAACACAAATGTATGTACAAAATTTCATGCCAATCTATCCTGTAATTGTGTAGATTTTTAAGTGTGGACCAAAGTGGTGGACAGAAAAACACACCGACATCACGATCCATACAGCCATGCCACTATCATGGCTAAAAAAAGTGTTTGTACTTTTAAAAATCTATGAACTAACATGAGCCAGTATGGGCACATTGAGCTCTAACACAGCAGCAGATTCAAGTCAAGGTCCTTCTTGTGACTCACAAATCCCTCAATAACCAGGCTCTGTCCTCCCTCACCAGCTTTAACCACCGATACACTCCCTCCCACAGTCTCTGTTTCTCTGATGCTAACCTCCTGTCTGCACCATCCAGAACCAGACTATTTTAAATAATGGATTTAGCCACCGTGATGTCACCCATGGGCTTGCAGGCGCCCGTTTGAAGCCTTGAGTTTGGCATTTTAGATATTGCCATCTTGGATTGTTGGAGCTAGGAGTGACCATATTTGGATGAGAGGGTGAAGATGTGAAGGAGCGAAGGGTGGATTTGGCTGCCAAGTTGACAGCCTGTCACTCAAAGCAGCCCTTAATTTTGCGTAACTTTAAGCCTTGATAAAATTTAAATAGGTTAGTTATTTAAAAATTCACCCCTTTTGCAGTTGTTGTGAACAAGGAAATTAGCTATAGAGGCCAAAACGTTTTTTTGTGCCAGGTTGTAAACTTGTTTTTCTGCTGTATAGTTTGACATTTTAACATGGGGGTCTATAAGGATTTAATCACTTTTGGAGCGAGCCTCAAGTGGTCATTTAAGGAACTGCAATTTGTGGCACTTCTGCATTGCCTTTATTTTTCAGCCCTGGAGGTTTCCACGTATCAAGCCCCTCTTTCCGCGTATCAAGCCCCCTCTTTCTGGAACTCTCTCCCCAATATATCAGTGACATACTTCACCAAACTGTTTCTGAAATTACTGAAAACCTAGCTTTTAAAACTGCTTTTGATGTATGCTTTAATGTCCTGTGCTACTTTGTTCAGTTTACTGGGATCTTTTTAGCTTGTTTTAAAAAGCATCTTTGAATATGTTGAAAATTGCTCCATAAATAAAATGTAAATCACAGAAAATGTATCATTGTCTTTATGTATGTATGTCGTGCCCCTGTAAATGCATGCCTTGTTTACATGCAGGTGTCTTTGTGCCTCGTACTCCTGCGGGGCAACATCAGTAGGCGACTGCTGTAAATGGACTCTCACTATCGTTTAAGATGGCGTAACGCATCAACCAATCACATGATCCTCTCCCCCTCATACCCTCTGGCCTCAGCTGGTACCGTGGCATTATCAGAGGAGCAAAGCAGCCATTTATACACAACATACACACATACTGTACATACACACACATGCACCACCTCCCTCTTATGGCTTCAGGGCCATTCCAGGAATGTCAAAGATGGTTTCACCCTTTGTATCTCTCCTCTTTCACCAACGCTGAATGATGGTGGCCTGCGTGGTTTGAGATTGTCATGGCCCAGAAACCCATTCTGAGTGACTGAAATGTAATAAGGCCATCCAGCCTCTGAGGGTAGAACATGAAGCCTGCACAAAATGGTGGTAAAACTCCTACGTTGGTGGCTGTCACTACCAGAATTTCAAATTGGTACAAACAAGCAGAAAAATATGGTGTTAGAATTCAAAACATGAGAGATGCCGACAGATTCGCAGCCTCATTTAATTGCAGCTTAGACCTAGTATTGCTTGGCCTGCTCTACTTAAAAGGTACTATCCACTTACTCCAGAAGAGTAAGCATATTGTTTCTATCTAATTGACACTAAGCTCATGGCTTTTACCATGTCAACACTGGATTACTGCTGCCTTTGAGCCTGTGGAGTGGTTGACTTGGCCCACATTCAGGCCTTGTTTTGCTTTCCACTCTGTCGTCTGCTGCTCACACACATGTAGTCGGACACATGCTCGTAGTGCCACATGTGCACACACACGGAAGCACTCTTCATCTCTCTCTCACTCTCACACTCACACACACACTCACCACGTCTCGCTCTTTGAATCCCCGGCTCTCTCCCTCTTTTCTCTTAAACACACACACACCGTGTTCCAGCATTAGCTGAGTGTTCCAAGGCCAATTTCAACGCAGCGGAAAGTCCCTCTCTCCCAGAAGCCCCTTTCGGTTCAGAGGCTAGACCGGCTAGCGATTGGCCGGTCAGAGGCTAGTCTAGTTGGTGATTGGCCAGCTAAGGCCCCTGGTGCACGGTGACAGTAATTAGCACACGCCAACCATTAACAAACACAGATTAGGCATGAACCCGCATGGCATGCTGCCATCGCCGTGGTGTGTGGATGTGTGTGTGTGAAGAGCGGTATTCCCCCGTGAGTGTCTGAGTAGGTCTCATTTTTGCGGTTTGTGTTTGTCTGTATTCAAGACTTGGCACGTGCGGGTGTGTTTGTCGCCGGTGCTTGCATATGCCTTCTCTTCCTGCCTGTGCATTTATCCAACCTGTCTGTATTCGCAAGTGTGTGTGCGTGTGTGCGAGTGTGTCAGTGTGTGTATTTGTGTTCAGCCTCATTTCCTCTGTGCCTGCTGGTCAATTTTGGCATTTGGAGAGAAAGATGCTGTGCATTCCCCGCGGCTCTTTCGCTTCTAGCACTGAATTAGAGATGGGGCTATGATATGTGAAAATGATTTTTTAAACGCCACCAATCTCTGTTTCCCTCCCTCTCTTCCTTTCTCTCTCTCTCTCTCTCTCAGCCCCCCCCCCCCCCCCCCCCCCTCCTGGGCTGGTGAATCCGCCCTGCTGTGTGCGCTTAATGAAAGATAAGAAGAGTCCTCCACCACTGACACTGAGCCACAGACCCTCAGAGGACTGCGCTAATCTGCTTGGCCCCTAATGGGGGCCACTTTGTGTCTGCCGAGGATCATTTCATATCAAACAAATTGTGTCCTGTGAAACCCATTACATTTTGGGCCCTTTGGAGATGCTTCGCCCTTAGCTGACACATAGAGGACATCTTCGGCCCGACTTTTGATGCTGTAAATATTCCTTAAGATGGTCTTACATTAAGCGTCTCTTTTTTTTACCATTCAAAGACGGGCTTTGTGCATCTTTAAAAACCTGTCCGCTCTTTCATTAAACAGAGATTTGGAGGGTGGGGGTTCAAACGATGAATGAGAGAGCCAGCGAGAGGAGAAAAAGAGAGGGATAAGAATGTGGGAAATGGAGGATGGAGGGATAACAGAGGGAGCGATGAAGGGTTAATGAACTCGGATTCTCATCTTACATGTATTCAGTTTCGTAATTGTCTCTCTGCATGCGGTCTCACAGCATATGCCATCAACATCAGGAAATTCAAATAATGTTTGACACATAAAAATCTCCTTATTTACATGTGATGACGGCCTCGTGATTGTGTTATGAAAAGGTGCTGATGACACGGAGCTCAGAAATCACCCGTTTCCAGCATCAGCACAGAATGCACGTTGTTTATTTAAGGTGGAAAATACGGTTAAAGGTGGTATAAAACAGCCAGCGTGAGGAGGTGTGAAAACACCATCACAGACAACATGTCCCTAATGCATCTCCACTCACCCTGCAAGGCACAACCGCCACGGTAAGCAGCAGCAGCTGCAACACATGTATAGTAAATTTCTATTTGTATTGACAATAGTGTAATCTGCTGGGACAGTGTCACCCCTTGTGCAGGTCATCACTCTTAATGTTTACGTTATGTGTCTGTCCATATGCATGCATGTGTGTGTGTGTGTGTGTGTGTGTGTTTTTGTGCACATTGTCCAGTGTGTGCTTGTGTGTGTGTGTGTGTGTGTGTATGCCATCAGTTCTGCCAGGGAGAAAACAGGGAGTGGGGGGGGAGGGGGCGAAAATGATCCGGGGCCGATACATATGAAACAGGAGGGCTCATACATAAACATAGCTCCAAGGCCCCGGGGCCAGGCAATCTACGAGGCAAATTGCTCACCAGTCAGCCATGGAGGCCGCACTGTTTACTATGCATGAGGTCTTGTGACATGCTTTAAAGCCGCCCCTAAAACAGGATGACTGGGCCAGTGGTAGCGAGGAGTTGGCTTTTTCTATTGCTGTGGTATTCTTTCCTGTGAAAAATATGTAGTGGGTGGAGAACGGATCATCGTTTTTACTCTGCGGAGCTGTTGTGTGGCGTACAGTGGATGCTGCATGAAAGGCAAAGTATGAGTGTCGGGGTATGACCGCCTGTCTGTGTGTGAGTGTGACAGCGTGTTCATCTGTGTGTGAGTGTAGGGTGAAAAACAGCTATAGAGGGATTTTCAGGTTTATTTTGGGTCATTTTTACTATGGTCCTGGAGGCTCAATGCACTGCATATTAGGAAAACACATATTTGCAATGTTTTCTGTTCAATTCTGACCAGTAACGTTCGCTGAATGTCTCTCTCCCCATGTTTCCTGTCTGTTATCAGTAAAGGTCAAAATCTACAGTGGCTCTGAGAGCTCAGTGCACAGCAAATGAAGAAAACACGCGAACAGACACGACACAAGCAAATGAAGAAACATCTTCACTAATTTGGCGACTCGCAAAAACAGCATTTAGAAAAAGCTGCAAGAAGTTCACAGCACAACTGAAACTGTTTCCTGGGGAAACTAAAAAGTGAGGCACATTTGGGGTGCATTCCAAATCGCATACTTTTTCTTTTTACTTTTAGTAGGTACTGCAGCTGCCCTTAAAAAATACATACTGTTGCATGCCGTATGCACACAATTGACCTATGGCTAAGCCCCGCCCTCAAATGCAATGAGCCAATCACAGTGCGTATAGCCATTCCCATGCACTCTGACATTCTCTGCCTGGACATCCATTGAAATGCATTACAGAAAGTCAGTTTTGTTCAGTTTTATGAGCTTTTAGTTTAAAAATGGTCAAACGGTGTGCATTGGGTACATGCAACTCTGACACAAGGTATCCTGAGAGGCTGGGTGACGGGGTGTAATTTTTACCCTTTAAACCACATCTCAACTGAGAAAAGTTTAAGTTGTGTGGTAACGTTAGACCACAACATCAACTCAACGTGAATAAGATTAACAATGATGTCTACATCTGTTCTAAGGTAAGTCAACATTGTGTTTGAGGCAACATATTGTCACTTTGCTGGAAAGAAATATAAAGTTATCTTTAACATCTCTAGCTAACATTAGCTAAAGTTAGCCTAATGTTGTTCATCATCATGCTAGGAGTTCATTAGCCTATTTTGTTCTAGTTTTGTACTTTGGTGATTGTACATCATTGTTAGCTGTTGTCCAAAGGGCTCTAGTTAAGCTAACGTTAACTTCTGGAGCTTAGCTTAGCATTAACTTATCTGTAATGGCAGAGATAACAAAGGTTGGCAAACGTTATGCTGAATGATTCAATGTAAATACTGTAGCACCAAACTAATGGAGAGACACTCTTGGTAAAGATGGTAAAAAGGCCGTTATCCTTTTCTCATATTCTGAGCCAAAAACCTTAACTTCAGTGGCACCTTGATGCACCAAAATTTGATTAGCCATGTTTCCATCAGCCTGTTTAGATGCGCATCTAGAAGTATCGCATCAGAAAATTATGATGGAAGTGCCAAAATTCGAATTAAAATCCCCTGATTCGCACAAACTAAAATACGCTCGCTTTAGCCGGGTTATGGATGATTTGAAAAAATGTTGATTCGCAAAACGGGGGATGGAAACAGTTATGTTCGAATTAAGTCTGACGTAGCACACCTCTCTCCATGGTGATATCCACACTCCGGGTCGGGAAGGCGGTAATGCATTTACAAGCTGGTTGCCAACCGCCAGAAAACGTAGAAGAAGAAGAATGCGAGACTTGTTTTGTTTCCGGTTCTGCGGAAAACTCGCGCGAGTTCATAGTTTTCGCCAAAGTCCGTACATTTAATGGAAACACACAGGAGTCATATTTCTTTTAATGCGCATTTTCCAATGATTCGAATCACTTTGATATGTCTCCAAAAATCATCAGTTGCCTCCTGCTAAATGCCGTGTACTGTGACACCTGCCATAGCGCCGGTCACTGAATGTTGATATTTTTGTCCAAGTGAGTGGAGGGGGGCGTGGCTTAGCCATAGGTCATTTGAGACATACTCACATTACGCACTGAACTTTGACCCATTTGCATTTTTACCATTACATTGGAGGTAATCTAACACCACTCACCCAGTTCTCCGGGACCTGAGACCAACCTGGAGAGCTCTACTGTTGTTGGTTTGCACTGTATATGGTTTAACTTTAAACTGCACAGATTGTAGATTCTAACATTGTATTTGACACAGTGAAATTACATCTGCAGTTCTCTCACTGTTATTTTTACAATTTTGTCCTTTTGCTGTTTGTAATAATTATGAGTATTTTGTTCACTTAATTAAACAATCAATATTCCTATTATTACTAATTGACTGGTCATCAGTTACTTGAATGTGATTTCGTCCGTCATTGTGACTTCTGACAGCTGTCAATCAGTTGTCATCTGTTTGCAGCTCAGTCAATGTGATTTATCATCTGCAGTGCAGAGGATTGTGGGTCAGAATAGCCAGTAAAGCATGTTAGCTTACATACTGCTGAATTTGACCGGATGTAGTAGAACATCCCGGTATTTTAGGCATACTGCATTATGTATTGGGACATACTAAATCTTTTTCTGGCACACTATATAGTACGGTAGTATGGGCATTGGAACACACAGTTGTTGTTGCCACGATTTTCAGCTTATAAAGTCACTGAAGTCAGCTGTCCAACACTGTTATGACTTGATTTAGATATTATGATAGTAAGGAAAAGGCTAATGCTAGGTTAACAGCAGATATCTGCAATAATGTCTGAAGGTTAAGTTAATTATTAAATATCACTGACGGATAGCTGACTTAAATTACTTCAACATCCACAAACAGAAACAACAAGGGTGAATGTCCCAGCTGTGTGCATCACTTGTTAGGGTCCCCTGAAAAAAGGTTTCTGTTGTGTTTTGAGCCTCTTGCAGCGGACAAATTGATGTTTTTGTGTTGTCAAGTTGGTTGTCGTCAAGATGTTTTTAAAATGCAACGTAAGGGTCAAATTAATGAAAATGTTTCTTCATTTGCAGCGTGTTGAGCTCTTACGGCCACCGTACATTTTAGCATTAACTCATAGCAGATTGTAATGATGAGAAGCTCAGAACACAAACTGTTTCCATGGGACACTTAAAAACTGATGCATACTGCTGAGACGCACCTGCTGTTGCCATGGTCATGGTTTGTAGCTTATGAAGTTATTAAAGTTGGCCATTCATCATTGTAATCGCATGATTCCAATATAATAACAATAAGCAAAAGGTTAACGCGGTATAATGAGGCAGATATCTGCAATAATATCATGTCACCACAGTGTTTAAATAAGCCAAGAAAAAAATAGGTTATTTTTAAACACTGACAAATTGCAGACTTCAGTAACTTCATAATCCACACACAGCAACAACAAGTGTTGGGTATCATTGTGCTTCACTTCTCAGTGTCCACTGGAAATGGTTTCCATTGTGTTGAGAGCTGCTTGCAGCACTTTTTCTAAAAACTGCACATGGGCTGTTGATTTGTGAATTTTTTCTTAATTTGCAGTGTGTTGAGCTGTCAGGGCCACTGCACATCTTGGCCTTTACTGATAACAGACTGTATGACAGAAAGGAAACATGGGAAGAGAAGACATTCGACAAACATCCTTGGCCAGAATCGAACAGTGGATGTTGCATTTACATGATATGCGTCTTAACTAGTAGGATACCAGGACACCCCGTTCAGCGGCAACTTGGAATACCTTGTGTCTGAATGTAGCCGTTAAAAAGCAATATGTTATCTTTGAGGATCCATACTCAGGTTTCTGTCCAAATGAAACCCCCCCATAATGTAACTAAAAGAATTAGTAAAACCCAAATGCTGGGTGAAAAATTTGAAAACAAGATTGAAAGATGGCATTTGTGTTTAGCCTATTTCATGTATTAATTCAAGGAACCTTAGTCTGCTCAACGCTCATTTGTAGCAGTATGTTTTGTGTCAGTACATCAGCTTCTTCACCTAGCTTTAGAATATTAGATTTTATTTTGAATATGTGAAAACACATCTTTTAAAAAATAAGATAAAAAAGTATAGAATTAAGAAAACAAAATAAGAATACCTGTAAGCATATTTAGGTAAACAACAAAAGTATTTCATGATCGAAAAGGAGTAGGAAAAAGTGAAAACTTACCAATTTGATCAATGAACTTTTAATATTAAACATGAATATTCCAATTTTCAGAATAAATCAAATGAAAATGAAATATTCAAAACAAAATGAGAAAAGATCAATCAGAAGGCCATTTTTGCTGCTCATAATGGATGTGAATGCACTTAATGTGAAATCCATTCACTAATGTTCTTCCATTTTCTATTGTGGTGAGATAATACAGATCTGATCAAAGATTCTCTCCACAGAACCATTGCTCTTTTTGGGGGAACAAGCAATCAAACAAAGCTCAACCCAAACATCAATATTCTGTATTTCAGAATCACACAGAAATACTCCAAGTTCCTCACATGTTTAAACACCAAACCATAGTACCATTTAGTTTCATGCAAGTAATGATTTTGTGAGGATGATAGATGTTTTGGAATGAAACTCTTTGAGGCTGAACTCCAAGTACCCCGTCATTATACGGGAACGCAAATGAATACAGCTGAGGTAGGACAGAATAACATAACGCCAATGGGAAGAGATGTTAACATGTAAACAAGCCGCCGGGACCACAGCTGCTCCAGCCTGCATTTACCAACCCAGTATCCCAGGGGGAGCCCTCCCCAATTCAATTTCAATCTGCTCGACACCCAGGGTCCAAGTTCAAGTTCAAAGTCAGGCAACCGTGGCACCAACGGGAGAATTGCCCACCCACGAGTCCCAGCCCAGAGTGAACTGTTCCAACTATAGATGAGATCAGGACAAATCCAATACTAGATCTATTCAAATGTCCTTTACAAGAATGTCTTTCCTCCAGTGTGTGTGTGTGTGTGTGTGTGTGTGTGTGGAGGGGTAGGGGGAGACCACTGTCACATTACAAACACCTTTGCTGCCTCTCTCTCTATTTCTCTGTCTATCTGTCTTTTTCCCTCTCTCAGGCTATAATTATGCTAATAGTATGTATATAGCTGTGGCCCTGGAGGCTTGGGGCGTATTGAAGGCTCCCAGGTCTTTCTCTCCTGTAACAGTATTAGGGTGCTATTGAAAAGCGGACGGCGGGTGAGAAGGGGGGCAGGATAGAGAGATAGCGCGGGGTGGCAAATGGGACATGACCACCGTGCTCTCTGTCACGACGCCGCCCATTGTCTGGCCGAAGAAAAGGGCCTCCGCCGCCAGTGGGACAATAATAAAAGGAGCAAGAATGGGCTGTGCATATTAAACAACACAACGGACCACGCAGACCAACCTGCATGGGTACGGTGAAGGGGGAAGAGGAGGAAAACAGACACAGAGAGAGGCGGGTGTAAAAGGAGTGGGAGGGGAGTGGTAGAGAGAGAAAAAAGGGTGGATGATGTGAAAAAGGCACAAAAAGAGGCCGAGGCACAGGGATGACTGTAAAAAGAGAAATGTTGTTTTGTTTCTTTAAAGAGATGACACCTGCTAATGTCATAGGTCGACTTTGGGGTACAATAGAGTCCTGATGCCACATCCAGGGTAACCTCTGTTTCGCTAGCCTCTGACTCAACGCAATCTGTGATGAAGAGTTTCTTTTATCAGAAAAATGTAAACATGTTTCTGGGTCCACTTAACCCTCACGTCCTCTTTGGGTTCTTGGAGATCCTGGTCCCTCATTACCAGCATGAAATGACAGACACAACACTTTTCAATCTCCTTGCTTCTTCATGACTTTTCCTAATTGAATTAAGAATTGAGAAGTGCTTATAAATATGATTTTTAACTGATAATGTTTTAGAGGTCTGCAGAACTCTTAATTATTAGGACACCCCATTCAGCGCTGTTGTTTGTGATGGACAACTTGGAATACCTTATGTCTGAATGTAGCCATTGAAAAGCAATGCAATATCTATGACAGTCAATATTAAGGTTACTGTCCAAATGTAAGTTTAACAAATTTTTTATAGAAAAATCTGCAAAAGAAAATGCAAATTGGCATTTGTTTCCATGCACTACTGTTATGCGAATCATTTTTTTTGGGGGGGGGGACTATCAAAGCAAAATCAGCAGCACAGTTCAGTTTCTCAGCTATAATCTAACAGCAGTAGCAAATTAAGTTTATTAATGATTTTGTAATTGAAAAAAGCAAGCAAGATTTTAAAAAGAGGTGGGACATGTACCCCCTAGTCCCCAATGGAAATCACACCTCATTCTGACGGTAGAGAGATGATGATGGACCCTGTTGTGGCACATGGTCGACACCCCCAGGCCACCAAGGTCGCCCCCAACACCCACCTCTAATGTCATCTTCTCCAACTTTTTAGCTGTGATGTCTACGCTGTTTGGTGCTCCCTGTCCTGCCATTGTTTCAGCCCTGCCTGGCAACCCAATGGCCAGAAAAAATGTTTGCATTGAACATTTCTGCAAACCACAGATGCGTTATATTTGTATATTTTGTAGGGGATACATTAAAACTTTATGTTTCTCAACAATGCACAACAGTGATGAAGGTGTGGTTAGGTTTGGGCACCAAAAAAATCGGCATTATGGTTGGGAAAAGATCATGTTTTGGCACTGGGAAGGGCCGGAATATGTCAATGAAAGACACCCAGGTTCACTGCTTAAAATACACAGGTCTGGTAAAAAAAAAAACACCCGGGGACAGTACTACAAATGCCATTAGGAAACACTGCGATGTGCTGCTAAAAACAACCAGGTTCCATTGCTCAAACATGCAGCGATGCTTCGGTACAAATACCTGGGTCCAGTGCCACAAACACTGGTGGAAATGCAACAAAGGGTCGCCAAAAGACAACTGATGTTTGTTGTTTTTGAGCAGTGGTCTTACCCAGGTGTCGCTCCATCTACCACCTACTATATTGCTTAAGAAACATTGATGTGATGCGTATGAAATGTGCAAATGTAACATATTCGTGGTTTGCAAAAATGTACAATGCCAACGTTTTCTTATGGCGACTGAGTTGTGCCTGGAATACACTGGCCTGGAAAGTTTTGTGCTTGTGGATGATGGCATTGGTTGAAGGTAAAAGCAGAAATATGAAATAAACAACAATATTACAAAAATGTACCATCCCTTCTCGACACACTTACAAATGTAAAGTGGTTTTCTCTCCTCTGAAACAGAACCCCAAAGTTCCAGTTTCAAAGAGATGCTACACATCAAATCATCCAACACCTCAGTCGTCCAGTACACAGTGCAAGAACCAGCGTCCTGCCTGTGTGTCCCCCCCGCCCCCTCCTCCCTCCTCGCCTCTCCCTGCCTGAGTATGTTGAGAGGTGTCAACAGTAGAGGCGTGGGTGTGGAAGGCTCTACCATGGTTCACGGCTATCGCATGTGCCTCGGCGGCTATGCAGCGTGGCTACCATCTGTCCGCGTGTCACACAGTGCGCTGCTCTCTCACTTTCTCCCTCTCCCCTTCTGCACATCCTCTGCTCCTCTCTTATTCTCCCGTCCCTTAATCTTTTATCTCGCTTCCTGTCTTCTGTTCATTCTTTCTCATCTTTCGCATACGTGGTCACTGCTGCGGCACAAGGTTATCAGTTCATTAAGGAGAGACAGAGACCTGGAAACCTCTAACACTGGAAGTCTGCAAACACCTGGCAGGGTTTTTTTTTTTTAATTTATAACGTCACTTCTGTGTGATGAATGGAAACCATGACATTTCTGTCAACACAAAGATGTAACAGGACAGCATGTTGTTTTTTTCATTGATAAAAAAAGAGAGATGCATAGATAGCATTGTGAGAAAGATATTAGAGAATGTGGAGATACAGCAGCACCCCTCACACACCAGTGAGTGGCAGTGTGCCACAGTTAGAGTAGCCCCTCTGCAAGCGTTGTAAGGTACATGCATGTTTAAGTGTGGTGAAGGAGTGAGTGAATTTGTGACAGTATCTTCTGCTTGCATCTTGTTTAAAGTGTGTATGGGAGTCTATCTTTGAATGCATGAATGTTTCTGTGTTTTGTCATTGTGCATGCTTGCACGTGTGCTTCATATGTGTGTCCTCAGACGCACAGGCAGACAGAGTGAGAGCAGTAGCCAACTACCCATAATATTGTCATTAAGGAACTCAGCAGATTAATAGCCTTAAATACCTGGAAATGTCCTAAGATCTAGTGTCTTTAGCTTGTAATTTCCTCTCCTGGTCCTAAGCACTAAACCCGGTGTGTTGTTCTTGGCATTCCTCGGTCGGACCAGAGAACATCGCACGGACACTGATACCTTCCTCTGGGATCCATTCTCCTCTCCACTTGATGGAAACCAAAAAAGGGCCTTTGGCCAGGCAGGTCCCATTATGTCTCAATGACAGAGCCCGGGGGTGAAAAACGCTCTGTTCTTTCCTCAGTGCACCTTTGGGTCTCAACAAGAAATGACATATGCCCTGATCAGCAGAGAAGGGGGTGGTATGCTTGCCAAATTCCACTCAAGTTGTTTGTTACCGCTCTGACAGTATTTTCCTAAGTTGTGAATGATCTGAGCTGTTTTCTCGCTTTCATCGCCCAGCGCCTGTGTTGGAAGGAGTGGGCAACCTTTGGGCAAAATAAAATTCTCCTCTGATGAAAAACACAGTTTCATTTTTTTACTCTTTTATACTATTTAATTGTGTTCAGCAAACATCACAATACCCGTAGGCACTAATGATCCCAGAGTCCAGAGCCCTCTTTGCTCCCTGTCACATTCCCACCTCATGACCTCATGACTGGATGTATGCATTAAACAGATGTGGCTGGCTATGAGGGGCCTGAAACAGGATAGGACAGCCTATAGCCTCTAGGCTGGTCTTCTCTGGCCTTGAAGCCAGGGGCCTCCGGGTCCAGAGGACAGGATAAACAGGATAGATGTGTGTGTGTGTGGAGGGTGTGTGTTTGTGTGTGTGTGTAAGAGAGACAGAGAACCCCATTCCCACATGCAACCCATAAATGTTCAGGCAGTTTTCCATGTCAGCGTCATGTGAGAGCAGTCACTTTTCAGTGTGAGATGCTCTGACAATTTGCTGGCTCAGGGAAAAAAAGGCCACACACAAAAGGTTACAATTTTGTCATGTGAAACAGTTACACTGCAAAAAAGTCACAGAAAATCCAGCCCATTCATCACAAACAATGCCCTTGTATACTTGATAATACTTGGGATATGTTGCACTCATACAGCACAGATTTTGTGGACATTTGAATGTGTTGTTCTTACCTTCAAGTCAGAATTAACACTCCAGTCATGCATGGAAACCAGCGTGCAGGGACTTCTTTTAGATAGGCCATTCACATCAAATGGGATCATACTTTTGGAGTGACAGTGCAGCTGATAAGATAGAAAAGTGCTGATACGTGCATTTCACTCTAAATTTTTGTGGTGAGAAGATCAAACCCTGGAGACAATAGTGAAGAGGGACATTTAAACATGAAAACTTTTTGCATTAAAAAGAAAAATAATTCATGATTGCAAAAAACAAATTACAAGTCAAGTGTAAAGGAATACTTCACCTGCAAAGTGACCATGTGTATATTATTTTTCACCACGTGTCGCCTTGAATTTGTGGAGAAAACCTGTTTTTCTCACATGCCTCCACAGTAAACGGAGAATCCAAAAAATGCAAACATTCATAATGAACTTAAGTAAATGGGGTTTGTGTTTGTTTAACTGCAAAACAATACCAAAACATTCATTTACAGACTCTTAAACAACTCATGCAGTATAATCCAAGTCTCATTCAATCAGTTGTATGCTCAGTACTTACCAAAAACATGCACTTTTACTAAAACCTTACCATTTAAAACATGTCAGTATAAACAGTCTCATGCACACCCAAGTAGCTTAGGGTGTGCTATAGGTGAAAATGTTTTAAATCATAATGTTTTAGCAAAACTGTATGTGTTCAAGGAGGACCTGAGCATACGACTGGATAAATAAGACTTGGATTATACTGTACGAGCAACTCAGTCCCACGCTTAAGTTGTCAAAAATCCGACACTTGGACAGTGACTTGCGGTGTCAGACGCTGATGAAAAGAGCTATCCTTTAACATCAGCATGATACGTGGCCGGTCCGCATTGTAGTTTAACGGTGCTTGGTGGCGTCAGGGGGAAACGTGGTGGGACAAGAAAGAAGGTTAAGGCTGTGAAAGTCAGAGTAGGCAGGTAGGAGAGGTGGTGGATGGGTCCAAAAAAGATTGACTTTCACCGGGGAGAGCAGCGTTCGCATTCTGTAAGATTAGAGAGCCAAACCCTGTTCTTTTTTCCTAAACCCAACCATGTGTGTTAGTTGTTATTTTGAAAGAGACAGTATGTAAACAGTAAATTTCCTGTGAAAGCAGAAGTGTATTTTGAAAGAAGACAATTCATGTAACAGGCAGAACTTGACACAGCGTCCCAGAACATCAACAACCAACGCGCCCAGGGTACCTTGCACGTCGTATGTGGACGTGGAAAGTCCATGACCAAATGTTGATATGTGACAAGGTCGGAGTGAGAAAGAGTGTCTGTAAACCAAAGCTTTGATATAGATTTGCTGTTGTTAAACATGGTCCCCTTTTACTTGATCTCATGAAGAATGTTTGCTTTTTTTGGATTATTCGTTCACAATAGAGGCATACGCGAAAAACAGAGTTGTCTACATGAATTCAAGGTAACAAGCGGTAATAATTGATGTACAAATGGTCACTTTCTTGGTGAAGTGTTCCTTTAAAATGTGTGCTCTCATCTTCATCATCATCCATAGTCTTGAATACAAAACACACAGATATGTCAGATCTATCCTTAATTTCCTCTTCATGTAGATTCAGCTTCAGTGCAGATTTATTTCAGGTGTGAGGCTCACGTATAAATGACAGAAACCTACTTTATACTTTATCTGAATAACCTAACGCAGCAAAGAGAGACTAAATATAAGATGTGGATTTAACAAGGAAACATAATATGTTGATGACAATAGATTGAAGCCAAAATGCTAAGAGACTAACAACAGCTCCGATGGCACGGTGATGAATTTTGTTTGCGATAGCAGCTCCCCTGGAGAGAGGGCCAATGTGGCGCATCACTCTTGCATCTGCAGAGGGATTTACCCACTTGCAGTCATTGTCCTCTGTGCCTCCTTTAATAGACACATTGTTCCACCGAGTCAAATAAAAGCCGTACACATAATCAGCACCACAAGATGGATAATGTGGTACAACGAGTGCATGTAGAGCAGCCACACACTGCGCCCCGCTGCAGCAAGTTGTGTTGCTGTGCTAGCAAGGAGAGCCACCATTAGTGAGACTGTCACCGACCCAGGCGGTACACTCTAACTAGCCCACAGCCTCAGACCCATCTATTCTCAATATGCCACATTTTTATTCATTTTTTTCCCCCAAAACCTGACACGCAATCTGATGATGAACCAGCCCCATTATTTTTTTGTACGCCAGCAGGAAGAGATAGATCCCCGAACGTGGTGCCTTCATAGAACCAACATTATCCCTCTATGTCAGAGGTGGGTAATATCCTGGCGGTGTGGGAGTCCAGAGGTGCATACAGAATGATGTCATTAATCCTCCAGGGCAATCTCTCTCTCTCTCTACCCCGCTCTCTCTCCTTCTACAACTGGCAATGCCGAAAACAGAGGCGCATTTGCATGCTGCATATGTTGCCAGGTGGCTCTGTGGGCTGCGGGTACAAATTAGATTTCCTGACAACAAGGTGTAAGAGAGGGAAGAATAGTGGGAGCAAGCAGTTTGGTTTCTTTCTTTCTTTCTTTCTTTCTTCCTCTTTCTTGCTGTCGTGTGGGTCCGTCGTTGTTGTGCAGTGTAATCATAAATTACGCGCTGTGTCCTCCAGGAAAATAACAACACTGGTCATTTGATAAAAAATCTGAAAATGTCTATTTTTGGTGCAAAGGAAGAAGGTATAGTGCAGCATATTCAGCAGAGATGAGGACGTGGTGGGTGGATGGGTGCACTGAGCATTTGACTTTGACACTGGGATTATTCTGCTTGTGGTCAACAGTGTTTTCCTTTAATGAGCTATTGTTTCTCTTTTTTTCTTCTCGGCGAATTATATATGGTCTAGACAGGAGAAAAATACTCAGGTCACATTTTCACTAAATGGTGACCTATTGATCAGATCTGTATAATGCAGCTATCTGAAATGAGACACACACACACACACACACACACACATACACACACAAACAATCTGAGGCCTTCACCTTGACACTGGGTGAGAAAAAGAAGAAAACAAATGCTCCTAAAGGGGGCTTAAATTATGGTGGCCCTGAGGGTCAAAACACAACATAATTAAAAAAACACAACAACATGTCAGAAAGCTCAACAACATTTTATAAAAAACTACAGGGTTGTGTTTTCTGACGTGTTGCATTTCGGGAAATTTTGTTGTTTTCTCTGAAATGTAGCATTTTTTGAAATGTTGTATTTTGACCCTCAGGGCCGCCATATTAAACTCCTCAGACTGCACTTGAGAGCTGAGAGCCGTATGTGTCTGGCCTATTTTACCCCAAGGGGCAGTGACATTGTCTCAGTCGCCCTACAACTAGCCTTGATGCTCCAAACGACTCTTTACCGACATTGTTTACCGCCATTTCCCAAACAGAGGACAGGAAGCAGCGTCTAGGTTCGAGAATGACATTAACATTCCTCATATTCCTCGTGTGGCCAAGGCCTCGATCTCTCAGGAGACAAAGGGGAATCAAAGTGAGCGCGGTGTTCATTTGAGTGTGTCAGCAGCAGCGCCCTCGCGAATGTGTGCTCGGTCTTATGTTGTCCCCCAATATCAAGACACAGAGCCTCTTGCCTCGTTTCCCCCCAAATTCAACATTCCGCCACCATTGATCCGTCTCTTCAATTAACAGCCAGGTTTGTCCCCAATCAATTCCTATCTGCCTCCTCTGTTCTTCTATCTGTCTGTCTCTCCCTTCTTTTCTTCATTTTTCACATTACCCCCTCGTGTCCCCCGTTGCCCCCCTCCCCTCCCTCACACGCTCCTACCTCACACCCTAAGGTCTCGGGGGTCACTCCCTGCAAGGTGATTCGTAAACAGCAGCTTGCGAAGAAATCAATACTTTATCAACAAGCCACGACGGGCTTTTGCACTTATCCTATATGATCTTTGTGGTAAAGGGCCCCGAGCATCCATCTCCTCCTCTGGCTCGCTCCCTAAGCTCTGTTGCTAAGACAATCAGAAGAAAAGAGAGAGGGATGAAGAGAGGAGGAGGGGCCAAAGGAGGGAAGGAGAGAGGCGAGGGGAGAGGGGATTGTGCGGGGTCCGGAGGCTCACTGTTAGAGGAGGGATTTGCTGCTCCGCTGCTTTTAGCTTGATCTGCATCTGATTAAGGAGAGAGGGCAGAGTGTTGTCCTTCACCCCCGTGCTCCCCTGTCCCACCATTATGTACCCTGGCACTGAGATCCATCATCCACCTACCACAGGCCTGGCTGCCATAGCCTGGGGACTTATTAGACTGGCCCTGCTCCGTTTGACACAGCCCCACTCTGCATACCACGCAGGGTAAAAAGCCTCTGCTGCTACAACATGCCGTATGTTTACTGTGCATCCCAATGACTCAGGTGAAGTGAAAAGAATACAGACATATGTCAGAGTATCTGTGTGTGCTATCATGCTTGTGTGCAGTGCCGGACCTAGCACATTATGTATATGTACATTTAACTATTATTATCAATAATAATCAGTAATTTATTTATTGTATTTATTACAAACAAGAGCATGAACTAATGAATAATGTTCTTACTGAAGAACTCTTGAAGGTGAACTCTATTGCCAGGACTTTGTAACATGCCTTTTGCACACTGACCATTTGCATTAGATCTTTGGATTGTTTTTCCCTTATGGTTGACTTTTTTTAATTTTAAAATTCAAATGGGGGATGGGGGTGGAGGGGCGATGGTCACCGATGTAACCTAGAGAAAGATCCACCACTGCTCGAGTGAGTATTAACCTGAATGTTCTGTGAGGAGTCCTTTGGAGCCTTGGCTCTCTTTAGCCACTCCAAAAAAAAATACATTGTGATAGTGCCTTAAAGGAGAAGTTCGGTATTTTGCACTTCATTGTAGTCTTTTAGCTCAAAGTGCCGGCTCAACAGTGCTGTGTCTATAATAATAATTCTAAAAAACTGCACAAATGGATTACTCGCTTGTAAACAACCTTCGCAGTACGATGCCTTTGAACACAACGCCAGCCTCCTTCTTCTCTGTGTCCCATTACATTGCAATGGTTTCCTGCTGGTTGGCGACACCCACGTAAGGGAGCATTATCGCCATCAAGTGGGCTGGAGTGTGTAACGCTTCAGGGTCAAATGAACGATCAAGCGGAAGTTTACACACGGGTGTGAGGCAGCTGAAAAAATTGTTCCACATCGAGATGAACAGCGAAAACACGGATGGAAACCACAGTTTGCTACGATTTTTATGTCCGAACATCAATGAACACCACTGACCACTCGGTGAGTTTCATGGCTTTGAAAACGAACGTTTAGGGTGGTTTTAGGACAGGTTCACACATGGCCATAGGCAGCAGTGTTAAGCCAGGCAGGGGAAGCCACATTCTCCGAAAAGCAGTAATTGTCACAATTTTGGTCTTAACCACTCTATTTCATCATAAACAACCCAGAGATGGGGCTCAGAGTGTGTACCTGTCACACTAATACTGGTGTATTTCAACTCTTTTCACATTTGTATTTTTAGACTGTTTTTTGTGTGTAACTGAATTTTGTTTAGGCATTATATATCACCTCAATTTGTCCCTTGATGGACCAATGATTTTTTTTTATTTGAACTGAATAAATCATTTTGAGCTGATGTTTGCTACAGAGAATGACCTCCAAGCATGCTGTTGTAACAGTACAATGGTTTTTTATATGCTTGATACCTGTGACTGGTGCTGACAGTACTTTTACACAGCACCGCCATTCCCAAATCCCACCTATATTCATTTGAATTTGTCTTATTGGAGTTCAACCACGATGCAGTTTATTCATGAGAGCTCTAAAAGGGAGTCAGATGAATACGACTCATGCGTAAGTGACACCACTTTTTCAAAAAGTCAAGTTCAAACATATTTCATCAAACGCATATTTCCGTCAAATTCATTCGAGCACAACCCATGGTGTTAAATGTGAGTCCAGTCTTTGCTTTTTCTGGGTGTATCTTATTGGTGATGGCCTTTTTACAAGCTTCCGGCAAGGGTTCTGAGGATGAGCGGACATATTTCCACACACTGCTTCTCAGATTCTTCATTGTCGTTATCGGATCACTGATTTGCTAGTGTCCTTTTGGTTTTTTATTTATCAGCATAGTTTACTGATCAGTCAACAGGGCGTGCAATAGGTCAAGATGACGGTGGATTTTAAAAGTGCCCTCTACTGGACCACAATGCAAACCACTTCAAATGGTCTGTTGCACTTAAAGTTAAGTTTTAATTCAAACATGTCATTGCTGTTAATTTTTTCCAATCTTCATATGAGAGTTAAATTTTCAAATAAAAGTGACAGCCCTGCTGTATAGGATTACATGATGTAGATGTATTTTTGTCAGACAACAAAAACATATATTTATTCATGCGTATCCTATTCAACTTTTAAAACATAAATATTCCCCTTTTTTGGTGTATTCACAATTTTTCATGGTCATTTTCCATATTTTTCCTTCTTCTTAAAATAGTCCAGTCTGTGGCAAGTAGAAGGGCTACAAAATTAAATATTATTTTTCATATTGTGTTCTGATGAGGTCAGGAGAAAAGAAAAAAAACTTGGTTTTTGCAATTATTATCATTACTTTGTGTCAGACCTCAAACAATGAGGGAGTGAATCCCGTGCTGAAAACACACAGGTTAAAATATTAAATCAGTGCAGGCATACAGAGGCCATAAACTAAATGTGTAAAATATTACAATAAGAAGGTGATAAAACATATAGCATAATTTAGTGATTATATCAGAAGGGGGCATGTCAGCGCTGCTAAAAAAAACGACTGCAGACCAAATGAGAAGCTGTAAAAGTTTCCTCAGTTATTTTATGTTTGTATGAACTGACTACGTCCTTCACCCGCACTCTTTCTTAAAGGTTAAACCATTAATTCAAACTTTAAAAATGGCTGTGGCACCAAAAAAAACTTGTCTCTCTCAAATGTATTGATGCAGCTACTCATCCCTTTTACAAGATGTTGATAAGTTAGGCTTTAATTCAGCTCTAAATCACAAGGTTGTGGAGGATAGTCTCTGTTCTCTTGCTCCCAGCGGCTCCTGTCCAATAAGCCTGCATCAAACCCGTCAGACTGGGAGTGAAAAGTGGAGGAGCCCCGGCATGTGCAAACATCAATCCTAAATTTCCAGCCTCAATACCATCATGACCTTGGTTTGGAATGACATCTATTTGCTGGCTGGCTGCACACATCCCTTTGCAAATTGTATGGGCCAGGCTAATTTGTTTTTATGCACGTTTAGTCAAGAATGTGATGCCACGTTAGCTTTTGGGAGCACTGCCAATGTGGTGCGGAGTTTCCGAGTGACAGACAGAAAAGGGGTGATTGAGGATGATTGTTCTGCCGGTTGTGTTGATATATGAAAAGAAAGGCCCACTGAACGCATCCCGGAATGGGTTCACGGCAGATAGGAGTCCTTCTGGGACCACCTAAAGCTGAATATCATCATCTGTGCACGGAAATAAACAATGACCTTTAAAGCTGGGATCCTACAGTGAAGACAGGTGCTGGGAGGTAGCTTAACAAATCTTAAAGTAGAGAATGCTGTACCGAGTCATAAAAAACCTTATAAAACATTTTTAAGCATGAAACCGTCGGAGTAAAGAAAATTTATGGGCAAAAAAAAATATGCATGAAAAAAAACTTGTCAAGCCTGTGCGCAGTACGCTCCCTTGACCTGCCAGCAAAACAATCGCTGTGCCCTCGCTAAACTGAAATGTAAACACAGTTCATGCAGGAAAATATTTGCCTTCCTCATAGCTGAATTGACCTCTCAGCTCCACACAGTCAACCTCAAGCTGTTTCATTATCTCTCCAGCACAAAATTGAGTCTCAGGTTCTGCTACCTTCACACAACGCCGCCTCATTACCATCATCACTTTTTCAAAGCGAGGCCCATACAGAGCAATCAACACAATGAGTTTTCCTTCACAGGGAAACATAATGAACCCCCTACACATGACCTGACTTTACAGCAAATTGATAATGTACAGTACACAGAGAGCAAGCAAACACACACACAGATAAGTCTTTATCATACACACACATGCACTGTATACACCATCCCCCCATATGTCCTCCCATGACCAGGGCCCGCTTCACCCGGCTGACAAGAAGCCGTCTTCATATTACGTGACAGAAATAGTCCCCGTGGCCCTCACATATACATTCTGCAAGGTGCTAGGACATAACATTCAAGTAAATACAGTCCATAACCTGAGATGTGTTCTTTTCCAGATGCCCTGCACGTACGCACATTGGGCAATGCAGTTTAGGTGAAAAGGGTCACACACAGATATGGACCCACACACACACACACACACACACCTAAAGATAAATGCACATACATACTCCACTAACACACACTGCAACACACATGTACTGTACTCTGAGAATCGTGTCAACATGTCTGCAAAGGTTACAGTCCACAGACATAGTTCCCATACATAATAATATACATATGACCGGAGTATTTTCACTGGTCAACATGCTTCACACTTGAGTGTAATTTTGTTTGTTCTGCCGGCACTGAAAAGTTATATACAGTGACATCTCTTTCCATAAACAATGTTTCAGTTACTGAGGATAATTCACAAACCTTGCGGTCAACAGTTTTCATCTCTCTCTTCAGTGGAGGGTGCTTCTGTTGAAGTGGAACACGAGAGTTTCTCAAATGCAATTTTTGCATGAGATTCCATTTACCTCTATTTTATTAGAGTGGCGGCCAAAGTTTGAGATGCATATCACCAAACCAATCGCCAGAAAAAATTGTTGGTAATGTGTAGCAGATATGTTGACACCTTATGTTTCAGAGGTACAATCCCTTGGTAAAAATCTCAGTAAAAAACACCCATGTTTGGGGGTTAAAAAGCTGCTTTCTGTGGCTATCATTACCGGAAAAAACAACGCGTTCTCTTAAAAAACACCTGCATTTGGTGTCTAAAAAGGTGCTGAGAACACTGCAATGACTCACTAAATCACAACCAGTTTTGTTGTTGGTCTCAAACAGTAGAGTAGCTCATAAAAAGGATTCGATGCCAATGTTTTCTTCTACCAACTGGGCTGATATCACTTGGGTAGGGAAGTTTTTTCGTGATGGTAATCCTGCGAGGTGGTTGGGGGGACATATCTTGATGTTTCACTTTCTTGTTCTGTTACTGACTCACTAATTCATAACCCTTTTCCACAGTAAAATGAAATCATGAATTAAAGCTGCCTGGTACTGGTAGCAGTTCCTCATTCTTTGGTACTTGCTGTTATTTCCCCTTTCTAATTTCATTTTAGCTGAATGCCACAATTCCCCTGAGCTTATTAGGGGGTTATTCAGATCACCTGTTGAGCAGTGGGGAATGACTCCTGAGTGAGAATTGAAAGCAGCTTGGTGCCCTCTGGGCCAATCGGGGTGTGACGATGCCCTTTCTTAAAAGAGGTGGAGAATGGGCACTCTGATTCTTCCTCAACCTACAGCAGACCTCATGTTAGCAAATATTATCAACCTGAAACTCTCTTTAGGCCCATTTGAGACTTTTTTGCTGTCTTTTGCTTTGAGGGTGATTTCATACATTCTGAAACCTAGATGGAGGGAACATTAAAGAACACCTTTCACCTGGGTTACCTGCACCAGGGCAGGTCTTTGTACAAGAGTTTTGCTTGCTGAACGATCACCTAACACATGCAGGTTTTATATTTTTTAATGTCTTTAATGTATTGGTTTTCATTGAAACAAAACATAACCCCCTACCCCCACATACAAACACATTTGTTTATTATTGAAAACACATTTGTTTATTATGGTGATTATTATTATAATTTGCGAAGGATCTTGCAAGATTTGTTTCTCCAATTGAAAATTCTTTATGTTATGTTGCTAGAAACTGATTCTCAAGCTTTATCCGACCAGCTGAAATCTGGGGAATCAGTACCGCCACAACTGATTAGTTTTGCATACTGCATAAATACTGTAAAAATGCCAGGAAATAAATAAATAAATAAATAAAAATCTTTGATAAATATATTTTCAATCCTTCTTTTTTCTGTTCCTGAAAAATGTAAAAAATAGTTTTGACAACTCATCCTTTCCCCTGAGGTGTACACATATATATCATAGGTTGGAGGCAAGTGGCAAACTGCGACACTGAAAAATGAAGCTGATACAAATGTGCCAAAAACTGCAGTTCCTCAAATGGCCACTTGAGGCTGGCTGTGGAGGTGATTCACAGACAACCATGGTAAAATGCCCTAATTTACAGCAGAAATAAACATGTTTACAGCCTGGTAGAAAAAACAGTTTTAGCCTCTACAGCTTTTTTCCTCTTTTAATAACAACTGTTGTATATTACTCACCTGTCTACATTTAGCTAAGGCTTAAAGTTACTAGGGCGAGACCGCTTGAGCGACAGGCTGTCTGTGAGGAGTCTGGGTCAGATCCACCCCTCGTTTCTCCATAGCTCCACCCTCTCATTCTATTACGGTGAACTCTGGTTCCAAAAAACCAAGAGGGCGATGGCCAAAATGTCGAATCCCAGGCTTCAGAATGGGAGTCCACAACCAATGATGACGTCACGGTAGCTTTGTCCATTCTTGTATAGTCTATGGGCGTGTGCTGGTTCACCAGCCGGCAAAAACGCCTCTGTTTCTCTTCATATTCTCCAGAGACTATCCAATCAAATCACACCACCCTCTGTTTCAAATATGCAATGCTATGGAAGCTACCCAGATAGCACACATACATCTGGCCGACGTCGGCCCGATGTATCAAGTTTAGATCGCTAAGATGTAGCAGGGAGAGCGTTTGCTCATTGCCAATACATCGCTGAGACGTCGGACTTTAATAGAAAATGACCACCACAAGATGTTCTCTCACCCACACTTGATCACCCGTTCTGGGATACACAGTGTCGGCCCGCCCGGCCTGACCTCCACGGTCCTCTCCGCTCCTCTCACCCACACTTGAGCATCCGTCCAGGGAGGGCCGCGGAGGTCAGGCCGGGCGGGACCAGAGGTGAGTGGATCCTAACTCTCGAGCCCTGCCTGGGACCACGGGTGGGAGCTCCGGGTACTAGTTAGTATGAGCTAAGCTAGCTAACAGCTAACGAAAGATAACGTTAGCTGGTGGGGACATGCACTATATACACCCAGTCGTACCTCACCACTCACCAGGAACCTCTTTTAATGGTCACAGAAGAAACAACATCGCTATTTTCTGCCAATTTATTCCAATTAGCTGACCTGAAACCAACTGCGATGATATGCTGCGACCTGCGAGCTCAGTTCCAAACAAACACCGCGGAGATGAAATTCCACCTTCCGTGGCGACTTCCATATGTGGGCAGGTATGGGCCGACCCAAAGCCGACATAACAGAGACGTCTGATGAGCTGGGACAAAAGAGTATTAAATTTAAAGATATCCACCCATGTGGCCAACACTTGTCAGACGTTATAAATTAAGGGCCGATGTGTCGTCCTTAGACCGACATCGGCCAGATGTATGTGTGCTATCTAGTTAGAGAAACTCTGGGTCCTCTTCACTTCTTGGAAAGAAAAGGGCTGCAAAGAGTGTCAAACATACTAAAGTAGACCTGCGATGGTCAGTGACAGTCTGAGGTTGGGAAAAAAAGAAAGCTTGTCTAGCAAAAAAAGTAAAACCTGGCTCAACTTTCACCGCAACACCACATCAGCCACTACCACACAGCATAGGCATATGTGCAGGCACACATCTGTGTTAAAATACCTTGTGTTATGACGGGCATAATTATACTGTTTTCATTGCGAGTGTTGAGACAGAGGTCACCAAAATTTAAAATTCTGTCTCACCGTCACGAACTGCTCTGCAGTGTTTTGGCATCTGACAAGCGTTCAAGCTCATGTAAGCTTTCCTCAAAGTGAACTTCCTGGATCGTATTTCATCGTCTTACCGGTACCTGTAGCAACACACCCAACACTGTGCTATTTTTTCTCTCAGTGTCAGCTAACTTTGATCACTTATTCTCGCTCCTGCACATGACTGCATCACACCACCACAGTCCAGCTTTGATCTTGAATGCAGAAAGAAATAACTGCCACTTCCCAAAACACAAGAAAAAAGTGTTTTGTTTTTTTTTTGGTTAGGATTGGTCCACTTGAATGAGTCTTAACCGGCATCCTTTTTTCCTTGCATATGAGAATTCAACGTGCTCTCGGGTCCACAGATAATAGCTGTCCTTTCATGCACGCGAGGCCCGATAGCCACACGCTGGCCTCAAACCCTTTGGCTACTCCTCGCCCACACGGAGTCAAATGTTCGCCCAACATTTGATTGAAACTGGAATGAAGAGATACAAGAGCGTGCGATATGGCTCCGGGGATGGAGTGCAGTTTCGACGCAATCTCACAGACGGACTGGTATCAGAAATATCAGGTATGCTTGTATAGCTGGAGGTTATTCCACGGGATTAGAAACCAGCATTATCTCTCCGCGGCTTGAATGTGAAAATAGACCATGCTGGGTTTAAGTGTGTGTCAGTCAAAGCACACTCAGGCATGCCATCCAGCAAAGGCTATCAAAGACATCATTAAGTATTCCAGGAGTCTTATGCAAAATATGCATAAATGATTCACTGCTTTACCTGAATCAATACACTGATGAAATCAGTTATATATTTTTCACAGGTTTCAGGAGATGATACAGTGTGTTTGAAAAACAAAGGAGAAAAAACACATTTGCCCTGGTAAACAGCAGGTGACCTAACTGCTTAAGCTGCAGGGCTGATTTACACACAACCACGAGTAAAAAGCGCTTTCTTCACTGAGGATTAAGAACATGAACACCCACAGAGTTACCTGTGTGCTGTGCTCATATGGAGCTGATAAATCCAGTCCATATGTTTACCCAAGGACTCCATTTAATTGTTTATTTATGGGTTCAGAGGCCATTTCTGCATCCAAAATCAACAGCAGAATAATCATTCCTTTTCTTCCCTTCTTCTCCCCTCGTCTGTTTCTCTTGCTTTCTGTCTCTCTGTCCCCTGATTTTACCTTCCATCTTGACATCTTTCAGCCTGTCACTGATTCATGCTCACCTCCTCCCCCCTCCCCGACCCACAGCTCCTCCGTCCCTCCATCCGTCACTCGGCTGTCCCGAGGCGAGCGGGGCAGGAGCCGGGCTGACTGTACAAGAGGTCTTGGAAGGGTGACCACTCCCTGCTGTCTGCTCGGCTCGTGTTTTGTTTGATGACATGACTGTCCATTTAAAAGGCAAATTGGTTCTGTGCGTGCAGCAATCTGTCTTTTTTATGGGAGGTATTGTTTGTGCAGATATTTTTTTCTAATCATTGGAATTCATAAGGAGCTATTAGTGAGCGCTGGGCATACGGTCTGAATGTACAGCGTCGCTGCAATGACTTGCCTGTCTTTTCCACTGGTTCCTCACTCTTTCCAAAATGGCTCACTAGCTGGCCAGATTAAACAGGAAAAATATTTAACACCCTTATTTTTGCTTCTATTCTACTTCTGAGGGCCTTTTGGCATCAGTGTCCCAAAGAGGTCATCCACATGCAAAACTAAGCAACTCAGTGACTGATGTGGCACTTCGAGATACCTGTCGCCACACGTGCAGGAGCATGTCTGAAACCAACAACTACATAGGAGTGAGCTTGTTTTCTATGGGAGCCTTTAAAGTGATAATGCGGCGTCTCAATACTTTTTTTTCCTGCTGCTGTTAAATTATATAATTTGGCCCTTGTACTGTGCCTCCAGCTGTTTGAAAACTATAGTAAGATTTTTTTTACCTTTGCAACCTTATATCTAAGTTTATCCAGATGGTTTTAAAGGGTTTCATCAGCCACAGCCTTGAAGAACAGGAAACTAAACATAAAAATCCATTGAATCAAAGTAGCAAGGTTTTAATCAACCACAACAAAAAGTATCTGGGCAAATAACAAACATATGGTTTGTGCACTATTAACATCAAGCAACAGATGTCAGTGGCACGTAGGTGTTACCATTAGCACAGGTTTCTTTGCTATTAGCCAGCCACAGCAGCTAAAGTACAATAAGTTTCCAACCACAACACATAAGTAATTTACAGGGACCTCCCATTTGTTAGTCTAGACTGGCTATATAAAACCTTATTTGAATCAGTCCAGCCTCTTAAACTGGTAGGTGCTGAACAGGTAGTGTAGCCTGCAATGGGTTTTTAGACCTTTTGTTGCCACTCTAGTTTCAAGAAGAAAATGTTGATGCTGTACGTTTCTGCAAATTATGTAATGTAATATCAACCTTTCTAAAGTGATGTGGCTGACTTTGTCGTTGGGAAGTGGAGGGGATGGTGGATTATGTGTCATCCGCAAAACTGCAGACCACTGTTCGAGACCAACAATAAAACTGCTTGTTCATTAGTGAGTCATTGCTGCATGTTGCGGTGGCTTTCTAGTTACCTAACATGGGTCTTTTTAGTGACCCGTTGCTGCTTATCCTGCTGTGATAGTACCACAAAAAGTGGTTGGTTTTTACCCAGACAATGCTGCGTTTCTAGCAGCTTTTTAGCCACCAAAACCAGGTAGTTTAAGCCAAAACATGATCTTTTCCTTTCCGCAACCAAGTGGATTTTGTGCTTAACTTAACCACGTGTTAACCATACTGTTGCTGAAATGTTAAGTTTCAATATATCTGCAAGATAATAGCATACAAATGTGACATATCCATGGTTTGCACAACAGCTGAAAACAGCTGCCTGCTGTAGCCAAAAATGACCAATTATCAATTATAGCTTCCTTAAAGTAAGGTAAATGTTGTGTTTTTTAGTTAAATAATAAAAACTAGTCCATACCCATTGAGTACAGCATACCATACCATGACTTAGTCATCCCAAAAATTAGAAAAAACAACAACAATATTGGGCCACAGCGGGAGCCACAGCGATCGGTCGCATTTTTAGCCATTTTTAAGCATTTTTCACCCAGTTGCCAATTAGAGTTAAATTTCTCCAGTCACCTTGAGGCGTCCTGTTCTACATATCTACCAAGTTTAGTAAAAATCGATATGGCGGTTAGGCCTAGATAAGAAATTAGCTCTCTAGCGCCCCCATTTTGTTTGATGGGGTCAATAATGGAGGGGTCCCCTCAGATTATGTGTGGTCATATGCCTACAAAGTTGCGTGGTGATGGGTGACACCCTTGAGATGTTATACACCTTTATGTGATGAGCCACGCCCTCCGCAATATTCATTGCCTTATAGAAGCTCAGTTTTAGTAAGTTTTCCAACTTTTGCCAAGAGGGAACTTTAGATATTGGTCCCTAGATTATGTTCATCAAGTTTCATGCAGATCGGTCAAACTTCCTAGGAAGAGATCGATTTTAAGTGTTTTTCAAAAAATTCAAAATGGTGGAAAATCTATATAACCGGATTTTATGGGTTCTTGAGGCAAATTTGTTCCTCATGAGGAGAGGCATCTCTGTGCAAAGTTTCATATCTCTACGACATATGGGGCATGAGATATACCCATTCAAAGTTTGCAATTTCAATCGGTTGCTATAGCGCCCCCCTTTGGCCAATTGATGTAATATTGCTTCATTTGCATCCTCCCATGACCCTCTACCACTGTGCCAAATTTCACATGGATTGACCAAGTCAGTGAGGAGAAAAACGTGGAACAGACACACAGACAGAGTTTTCGTCATTATATAGTAAGATGTAAATGTACTATCCCATGCTTTTATGTCAGCGTTGACTTCTTGAGGACCACAATCTTTTCTGAACATGACCAAACGCTGTACATTGCCTAAACATAACCATAAAAACACTGATCATGTTTTAGTTGCACATAACATCGGTGCAAGCGGTGCATGAGAGCAGCCAGGTTAAAGCATGGGGGCCTTAGCTTTTTTTCAAAAGGCATTTGATATGTAGTGGTGTATGATAATCACTTTTATCAGACAAACTGATTTGAATTGAAATACATAAAATACCAAAATAATGCATGTTGTGTTGAAGGTGGCTGCAATACCTAGTAAGTACAAATAGTGTGTGCACATTTAAGCTGGCTGGTACAGTGAAACACAGTGTGTGCTATTCCTTGGCTTCTTTGTGCGTGCTGCCTTATGCATATGTTGGCTCGTCTATGTGTCCATTTGTATTTTAGCCACTGCTGGACACAGCCATGCATGGACTTACACTCATCGCTCTATTCTCCATCAACTACGATCACGCACATGCACACAACCTCTCTCTCTCTCACTCTCTCTCGCACACACACACACACACACACACACACATACACACATATCTAGGTCAAGGCAGCCAGGGGTAATGGGAAAAGCCTGAGGCGTATCTGCCAGGCAAATGATCTTATGAAATGATTAAAGAGTGGTTTCTCTCACTGAAGGCGCGGATAAAACAAGACTAGTGGTGCATATGCAGGTTTATGTATATGTGTTCGTGTGCATGTTTGTGTGTGCGAGCAGGGTTAATCCAGGCTCAACAGTATCCACCCAAAGGTTCCCTGGGAAGAGGCAGTTAAGAGGCAGTTTGGGGCAGCATGGTGGTGTAGTGGTTGGATAGAGAATCTTGCAATTGAAAAAAATAGGTTAGACCCATATGGCTGTTAAAGTCCTTAATCAAGACAGGAAGCCAGGCCACCTCGAGGAGCGTTGTTCTGTACCTTACTTCACCCCTTTATAGGTTGTATATTCACAGACTGTATAAAAGAAGTGGACGTAGCCTCTGGATGTGAAGAGTGAAGTCAATGAAGTGACTTAAACCTGCATTCTTTGTGATGGCCAGCAGGGGGTGATGCCACTGGTTGCAAAAAGAAGTCAGATTGTAAAGAAGTCTGAGATAATGACCGATTTTTTACCCTAGTAAACTTTTTTCTGATGAGTTTATAGCTCAGTCACTAGTTTCAAATCTTCTTCAATACAACACAAAGTTTATTTTTTAAATGATGGCCCCTTTTCAAGAAAGATAGACAGTTAAGCAGGGTATGCTTTAGGGTGTGGCTACCTTTTGACAAGGTTTTGACAAGATGCTACCATGGTGACTTGTCAGTAGGGAGAGAGGCATAGCACAGCCCAGTTGCCAGGAGAAAATGTTGGCATTGTATATTTTTGCAAAGCAGGAATGCGTTACATTTGCTCCATTCTTCTGTATCATATCAACTAAAGTGACGTAGCTGACTTTGTCATCGGGAAATGGAGAGGATGGTGGACGGCGTGTAGACTCACAAGTCAGTCTTTAGACGCTTTGCTTAACTAAAGACTGATGTCTTTCTCCCTGATTTTGTGTTTAGATGGGCGGATACAATTTTAGAGTTTAAAAAAACTCCCTACGTTGCAGCACCAGTAGTAAATCTGCAGGGCGGTCCTTTGGTGGCTCGCTGAACTCTTGTGCTCGTAAACATAGTCCGACTAGAAACACGTGTAGCGGTACAAAATGGCTCAAGTCGCTGTAAGTCCTTCATTTCCACAATCTTGTGGACTGAGCACATGTTTGATAAAACGGAGTTAAATCTCTCGGCATCCATTTTCAAGCTCTCTGTGTGTTTGTTTCCTTGCGGACGAGAAAAGGGGGAGCGCACATTTCCGGGAGGGCGTGTCCTTTTCAAAAATGCAAGAATGCTTTGTTGCCGGCCGTTTTCGCCGGTGTGTTAAACACACTTTAGAAGGGAGTGTCCCCAGACTATCAGAAGCCGCAGATCTCTGATTGTCTGGTGGCGAGACTAGACGCCGTGTTACCTAGATGAGACACCTGCCAAGCTGCAGACCACTGTTCGAGACCATCAAACAACGAAACTGGTTGTGATTAAGGGAGACATTGCTGTGTTTGCAGGGGCTGTTTAGGCACCAAATGTGGGTGTTTTTTAGTTGTCTGTTGCTGTTTTGCTAGTGTGGATAGTGCCATGAAAAGTACTTTGTTTTCATGAGAGATCGCTGGGATTGTGCCCCCAAAACCAAGTATTTTTTAGCCAAAACATGATCTTTTCCTAACCATAATCAAGTATTCTTATGCCTTAACCTAACCACAGCATTGTTTGGACAAAGTTTCAACATATCGATGACATCATAAAATGCAATAAATCCATGGTTTGCAGAAACATACAATGCACAGTGGAACATGCAAACATTTTTTCTCCTGACTGGGTTGCATAGCCTCGTTTATCTTCCCAAACTCCACCCTTTCATCCAAATATGGTCACTTCTGGCTCCAAAAAGGCCAAACAAAACAGTAGCCCACAAACCACTGGATGACGTCATGGTGGCTACATCCACTTCCTTTACACAGTCTGGTTGTATGTCCATAGCGATGTACCACTGTACTGTGGAAGGTAGTATTCATGGAGTGACAATGACATGTTTAATACAGATTTTGATGCACATTATATAGGGCAGCCTTAGCCTGGAGGGGAAAGTCTCGCTGTATGTTTTTGAGCTCACACACAGGGAAAAAGGGAAAGCCTGCTAACCCGCTTTATAAGTGAGGGCCTGTAATGAAAGAGTGCTGGGGTATGAAGACCCGAAGTGGACGTGGACATGATATTTTAACTTATGGCGGGGAGGAAAATGTTAAGTATTCTTGTGCCAACAGTAGAAAAATGTAAAGCAGTTCACCTCAAGCGCTCCCTTCACCGACTTATTTACTTTGTCTGAGAGAGAATTTTGAACACGTTTAATGTCATTCAGATGTTGCACTTGCAGCATTTAAGTGTTGGTTTGATTACAAAAAAATGCATATTTTGTCACGTACCTCACGATCCAGCCATGCAGAGGGTGTATTTTGGCTTTAATTTGCCAGTTTGAGATATCTGTCTGTGAGATATCTACTTTCAACCAAGTAGTGGGAGAAGAGAACTTAATTTATGGTGTTCACAGAAAAAAAATACATTTACAAAGGTCAACAGCAAGATTTCTTTTCTACAAAACACACTTGTGTCACAGGAGGTATTTCTTTACAAGATAGAGGTTCCAATGAAAACTGCTGACAGCATGTTCTGTGGTTTATCCAGACGGACGTTGTTTATGGAAATACACTTTGATGTTGAATTTAAAAATGTATTTTTTTTTTCAATGCTGGCACCACGGAGAAAACTTCATTCACCTTGCCATCCATAAGCACACCCGTGGTCTTAATAGAAGGTCTTAATAATAGAAGTTCTGTTTGTAGTTGCAGCTCTGTTAGAAATCCAATAGATGGAGACGACGCAGATATGTTTCCTCCCCAAACTGCCCAGGGCCGGCTGCTCAGCTCTTCAAATTAAGTCACTACATGATGTATGCCCATATGTACAAATTGCATGCAATGAATGTGAATTTCATTCAGTATGTGCATATGTTGTTCCCTGTGAATCCCTCGTGCATGTGCATGTCATTTGAATCCAGCCCCAGGATAGGTGGACTCCGCCACTGATAATGTATACTCAAGGTAAATAATGAAAACACAATAAGGTAAATACACTAAAATACATTTTATGGTGATAGCAGAATAAATTTAGAAAACTGATTGCCATGAAAATATAGCAAATTTAAACAGTACAGTATGACTCATACAGAAGAAATCCCTCTCAATTATCGCTTATGACCCACGAGAAGTGTGTGGTGGTGTATTTATGTGCAGAGACTCTGCTCTCTGTTTGTATTTATTCATTTTCTGTATTTAGGACATTTATTGGCATGTACCTACACAGTGCTCAGGTGAGGTCAGGGCTTCATAGAAAGGCAGCGACTGGGTGTCAGACCCTACGCAGCAGACATCCAAGAGCCACAGTGCCTGTTAAAGGGGAACTAATGTTTTTTTCAACCTGGACCCTATTTTCTGATCTACTTTTGTCTAAATGAGTGATAGGATGTTCAATATTTGACATTTCTCCAGTACGAAACTCGGGCTGACCTGCCTGCAGCCCGTGAGCACGCGCTATATTAAATAATAGGGCACTCAGACAGCGTCAAACAACGTCAAAATACGTCCAAGGCGAAATGAACGTCTGTGTTTACCTTTAGCTGGAATCGGACATATTTGTTGTGGCAAGTCAAAACACTTCCTCTGCCTGCTCCCTCTCTCTCTCCTCATCCCTCTTCAATGAGCTCTGCATCCGTGTACTCCGTGTTCAAATAAATACGGGCGGTCATCAAATTCAAATGGCTCATCCAGATCCAGCTGGTCAAAATCGGGTAAAAATTCAGCCAAGACTACTCTAAACAGTCGCATTTGTAAGCTCGCTCCAGCGGTAACTTCCTGCAACAACACAAGTATCGCGAGACCAGCTGCCATAAAACACCATAGACTGTATAGTAAAACACCAAAGAAAAAGAAGAAGAATCTCGCGAGACATGAGATTTCAGAGCCAGACTTTCACTCTCTGAATGAGTGTTTTGACTTGCCACAACAAACATGTCCGAATTTCTGCCTGATTTTAACCAACTGGATCTGGATGAGCCATTTGAATTTGATGACCGCCCGTATTTATTTGAACACAGAGTACATGGACGCAGAGCTCATTGAAACTAATGAGCGGACAAGGAGAGAGAGGGAGCAGCAACAGGCAGAGCAACATGTCCGAATCCAGCTAAAGGTAAACACAGACGTTCATTTCTCCTTTCCGTTATGTTGTCGGATAATTATACTAGCAATCCGAGCCTATCTGTGTGAAAAAAATGCACTTTTAGTGGACGTATTTTGATGTTGTTTGACACTGTCTGAGTGCCCTATTATTTAATATAGCGCACGCTCACGGGCTGCAGGCAGGTCAGCCCGAGCTTCGTACTGGAGAAATGTCAAATATTGAACATCTTATCACTCATTTAGACAAA
>NC_065510.1:8684050-8687855 GCF_006386435.1 Epinephelus moara | reverse complement strand
GTTCTGAGTACCTACTCCGAGGCAGGGACTTGTTTAGCCCCTGTAAAAGTTCCGGAACTCTGTCCTTCAGGGGTGGTTCCTGCGGTGGAGACACGCACCAACGGCCCCGGCCCCGTAAAATTACCCCAAAGTTCCTGCGGTGGAAACGGGCCTATTGAATCTGGGGTTGAGTTTGACTTTCGCAGTAAAAGTGAACATAACTTAAGACTTAATATTTATATTCACTTACCCTTTCCTCGATTTGTCTTCAAGCAGGATCACCATGTTTCATTTTTTTCAGTGTAGGCCTGACATGATTTAAACCGAGGATTATAACTTTAAGGTTTCAGATTAAAGGGGATTTAGTGGTGTCTAGTGGTGAGGACTGCAGATTGCAACCAGCTGAATCTTCTCCTGGTTAGAATTCCTTCACTGTTCATTATTCAGGAGCTTTTTACCTGGAGCTGAATCATCCTCAGAGGTCTCTTCCTCTCCAAAACATTCAGACCAGGTGATTTAAACCAGTAAAAATGTTGAATAAAGCAGTTTCACGTTTAAAAAAATCTGTTTTTCTGACACTCTTGTTGCAGAGGGATAACTATGATGGGCAACGCAAAAATGCGAATGGCCCTATCCAGGCCAGTGTTTGGTTTGTCCACTCTGGGCTACTGTAGAAACATAGCATTGCAACATGGTGGACTCTGCAGACGAGGACTAGCTTCCTATGTAGATATAGACGGCTCAACAATTCTTCACTTCAGGTGATTATACACTAAATAAATCCAACTTACTATATTATATCCCATTTCTACCAATATATCCTCCTAAATTCCAAACACTGGACCTTTAAAACTGACATTCGTCATTATTAATAAGTCCTCTTCATCACTCACAAGCTGAAAACAGCTTCTAGTCTGTGAGTGAAGGCTAACGATGGACAGATATTTTTGGTAAACTGATAAACAGTATCAGCCCAACATTTTGTAAGTGCTAAAGGAATCAGCTCTATTGCAAAGTGCTGACAGATATGCAAACAAGCAGTATATGTGTTAATGACTGCTAGCTTAGTGTGTGAATAGCAAGGTGTTGATTGGTGCTGTTGCAAGCTGCTGTAGCCAAGACAAGCCTGGCCCACCATGGTGACTTATAGCACACACCCTCGGCCAACAATAACTAACTTCTGTCTGCAGCAACAGCTCTTGCAGTCACTTCTGCTCTTGTCCTGACAGAGGCGATGGTGTCTTATTGCCGGGGCTGAAGTTTGCCTTCAGGGGCCATGCGGGGAAAGAGGGGGAGGATAAATGAGACCCTTTCGGACAGCGATGAAGTGACCCACATGTTTTCTCTGGTCATCTCTCCATCTCTCCTCTTGTCTTCGCTCATTTTGTTCTATTTCCCTACTGGCCATCTTTCTCCCGCTCTCTCTCCTCCTTTGCCTCTGCACTAATACCGACGCCCCACACCATTAGTGTTGCCACAGTGACAGCAGACAGATGTTCAGTGCCACTTTTTGCAAAGAAGAAACACAGGACAGGAAGTGGAGTCCACACATGCAAATTTATATACTAACATACCACATGCACTGCAAAGTGACAGCTGCACCATGCTGTGTTTGAGCATCTCTCTGTTATATGCAAAGCACCTCAAGTTCTTCACACAAACACGTACACACACATACACGTACATTTTCGGTGCCCACATCAGAAGCAGGAGGCTGTGTAGTTCCCGGTGTCACAGGATCACCCTCGCCACAGATGACAAACAGATATAATCAGCTCTCCAGAGACCCATCCTGCTGCTGCAACAGTCATTGCAGCTGGATTAATACATACATCAAACAATCAGGGGCCACTGGCCACTACGCCGCACCGACTCATATCCACACACATAACTGCTACATATTTAACACACATATGCATGCACACACAGTGACAGACACATAATTGCACGCACTGTCAACACTCATTGTCGTCGCGTCAACACACATCTCATATCAAAGGAATTGTCCCTTTGACCCTCAGTGGCACATAGACCAGAATAATCGTATAATCTCCAAACTAAGGAGCGATATACATATCTAAATGACTGGCTGGGCCATCCTGTCATTCCATCACTAAGGATTTGCATGTGTGTGATGTATTAAATACTTTCTCATGCCTGATCCATCGCGTCATAATAACACAGCATGAAAAATCACGCTGAGGCAGACCTGGAGCTGATTTATAGTCTTACCCTGGCTGGAGGCTCCGTCTGGGCTGTTTGAAGTGGCGTGAGGGTGTCTGTGTGTATGAATGGATGCACATAGATAGTGATATAGGTGTTTATGCATGTGTCTGTGTGGGAGGATGTGTGTGTGTGGAGGGGGGGGTCACCCGTCTGATGCATGTCGTCTAGACAACATTTGTGCCCTGAGTCCGAAAAGGGGTGATTGTCTTATGCAAATGAGGCCACGCTAGCTGTGACAAGTCGTCCAGCATGTGGGTCATGTGATGATAGAGAGCAAGGCGAAGCTGCGACAGTTGATAGCCTGCTTTTTTTATTTATTAGCTTGGCCATTGTTCACTATCACCTCGTCAGACAGTGAAGACACTGGGTTTTTATTGAGGCCAAGAGAGAGTACAATGTGTGATTTGAACCTTTCTGTTGGTATAAAAGCCCAACACACAAATGCTTTCTAATGACTTAGATTGTAATGAAAATTAGCTAGAAGAAGAAATTTGATTTTCTCAGAGGGTTTGTTTTACCCAAATTACAAACATATCTTCTCACTTAGGTTTAGTGGTATGCGGCCATGCAGATAATTTGGGTTTTATATGTTTAATGTTTCCCTCCAGATCAAAAGTATCAAAGTATTTTGTTTAACATGGTTTCCCCACATAGTAGTTTAAAAAAAAACTTGAATAATGGACTGAAAGCCAATCTACTTTCTCTCTTACTGAGAAATTTACTTGCAGTGATCTTCGGTTTCCCCTTTCTCCAGTGCCGCTCGTGCTAGGTTGATCGGTGAAAGAGCGACGCGAAAGATGGCTAGCTCTAATGCCTTGGTAAAATCCAAGGGATGCAAGTCCAAGACAAATTTCCCCACGGGGGACAATAAAGTTCCTCACAGAGACAATAAAGTATATCGTATCATATCGTATTGTACCGTATCGTACCATAATGTCTCATATCAGCCACACGTGTTTTAGCCTCAGTCAGATCCAAACACAGATAAACTGTCTCTCATGCACCAAAATCAGCAACTAGCAGATGTATCGGAATGATAAGTGTAGTTAGCATCTTTTATTTATGTTGTTCGTTAGCTTTTAGACTAACTGGCAGTCGCTGAGATGGCTTTAATGGATGTGGAACATACAATATCTGTTACAATGGGGTTACTCTTTCCTTCCTTATTGAGAAATTTACTTGCAGTGATCTTCGGTTTCCCCTTTCTCCAGCACCGCTCGTGCTAGCTTGATCGGTGAAAGAGCAACGTGCAAGATGGCTCGGATTAATGCCTTGGTAACACTGGAAGGATTCAAGTCAGAGACAAATTTTCCTACAGGGGACAATAAAGTATATTGTATCGCATTGCATCGCATAGCATTGCATTGCATCGCATCGCATCACATCGTATCACATCGCATCATATCGTATCACATCGTATTGTATTGTATCATATCATATCCCAGATAGCACACATACATCTGGCCGACGTCGGCCCGATGTATCAAGTTTACATCGTTAAGACGTAGCAGGGAGAGTGTTTGCTCATTGCCAAGACGTCGCTGAGACGTTGGCCTTTAATCGAAAATGACCACCACGCGACGTTCAAACAATCAATAAA
>NC_065510.1:8654319-8683154 GCF_006386435.1 Epinephelus moara | reverse complement strand
ACATTCTACGGCACTGGGCCGATCCAAAGCCGACGTAACAGAGACGTTTGATGAGCTGGGACAAAAGAGTATTAAATTTAAAGATATCCGCCCATGCGGCCGACGCTTGTCAGACGTTATAAATTAAGGGCCGATGTGTCGTCCTCAGGCCGACGTCGGCCAGATGTATGTGTGCTATCTGGGTATCGTATCGGCTACACGTGTTTTAGCCTCAGTCAGACCCAGACACAGATAAAGAGTCTCTTGTGCACCAAAATTGGTGACTAGCAGATGTATCAGAATGATGAGCGTAGTTAGCATCTTTTATTTGTCTTGTTCGTTAGCTTGTAGACTAGCTGGCAGTGGCTGAGATGGCGTTAATGGTTGTGGAACAAACAATATCTGCTATGATGGGGTTTTTGGTAGATAGTGGAAGCAAGCTCCAGGGTCCAGTTTACATCTAAAAACTACACACTCTGCCATATTTGCTGTTGAAACTCTCACTATGCTATTGCTGATTCTGTGCTCTGTACCCTCAAGTCTGCTCTGCGCTAAGAGTTTCAGGTTTCTTTGTTGCTTTGTGTAGTTTTGTGTCAAAGTCTGTTCCCCCATTGTGTTTCCTGTATTAAACAGCGGTTGCTTTCGTATTAGCTACGTGCAATCTATCTTACCCGACATACGTTTGAATCTCAGATTTAAGGGAAATGCACAGACATCAGCCCCTTAAGTAGAGAAATTTGAAACCACCTCTCTAGTGACAATCTTTACAAGTCAGTATAGTCAAGGCCAAACATTTTAGTGGACATAAACATAAGAAACACGCATGTTTGAGAGGAGAGTGACTTCAGTTTTAAGATATTTGTCACTGAGTTTTCTGCCACCACCCTTTTACTGAGGTTAATGCAATTTTGTCCGTGGTGTTCAAAGTATGTCAAAACACCTCTTACTAAAATGTGTTGCAATTTCTCTGCACTGGTCTCACTGTGCAGAGTGTTCATGTGGTATATTTCTCTGGTAGACAGTAGTTCCAATGAAAATGTATCACTGTGTTTTCTGCAGATTATCCAGAATAACCAGAACATTGATTCTGGACAGAAATGTTGCTGTTGAACTTTAAATGTTATTTTTCAATACCAGCTTTATTTTGATCTGGTCCCATACGCAGCCTCATTTGGTCATATTGCATACTCTAAAAAAAATAATGAGTTATTATGACCCATTTTATGTCAATAGCCTTTTCACTGTTTTACTAGAGACACTTTGGTCCAACTTAACACTCATCTTGGCCTCTTCACATTATATTCCCGGCTTTAAAAGCAAAATTATGCAATATGGTGCAGTGCTTTTCTGACTTAAATTTTCCTACTGTTTAAACCCTCTGTTCTATTTCCACTCTTCATTTCCAATTAAATCACAAAAGTTACACAGCGTTTATACAGACTCAGTTTAGAGCTTTTTTTCTTTTTTGAAGGCTGCGGTTGAAACAAATGTTGTACTATTTGATTAATCAAAGGTACAATGGTTAAATTACTATACTATTTTGTATATTTTGTTGACAGCATACCTATAAATATACATATTAGAGATAACTACAGATATTTCTTTGACATAAAAACATGCAGATTGTTGTTTTATGTTTAACCTGATCTCACAGATATGTGAAATGACCAAGACCTCTTAACACTGCATTACATGGTGGTGACACACAGGGGTGGGTTGTAATGCGTTGCAAGTAACATACGTGAGTAAGAAAGAGTCCATCATGTTCCCACCTGTTCTTCTACTCTTTACCTGGGTATATTCTTGAGCCAATAATCTAATTTTTCCTTCACTACAACAAAAGGAAGCGCCACTTCTCTTTTGACGACGATTTGATGGTGACGGAGCAAAACCCAGATTAAGAGGCAGCTCCCAGCGACAATCCCTGGCCACACTTTTTATACCAAAATCACAAAAAAAAAAAGAAGAAAGAAAATAGACCTACATGATGATGTGCTTGCTGTGCCTCCCCAAAAAACAGTAAGATCTCTGCTTTTAAAAACTCCTAACCTCGAACACATTGAAGAAAATTGTTGTAGGTAAAAAATGTAGTTAATGTTGGTTAGCTAACGTTATCTGTGTTAATTTTTTTTGTGTGTGACTTAATCTTTGATGCTATGACAACGACATCTTGTAGCTCGGGGTCTGTTTGGCCTTTATATTGTTATGCTTTAGAATTCAGAACCTGACATAATGCCAACTTTAACGTTAAAGTTAATGCCCTAAAAAATTATTAAATGTAAGGTAGCATGTACTTTTTGTAATTTCTTAACCTAGTACTTTTTTAATTTAACTTACTTGGGTGATTTTTTAGTAATTCTACTTTTACTTGAGTGTAGATTTTCAGAACTCTACCCACCAGTGGTGGCAAGTAATGTGTTAAATGAATGGTCGCAGTTTTAAACGTGTTTAATGCTGTGAAATGATTGCAATTATGTTAGGTTTAAAGGCCAAAAAACGTCAAAACAGACGCCCCATGCTGCGTCACATGCCACGGCACTTTTCGCTATTTCCTATTTTCCAGCGTCGTCGCCCTTGAAAAAGCGCGTCTTTTCCAGAGAAACGCCTATTTTGTACTTCCCAGCTCCCGTAGTAGCAGCTCTGTCGAAGAGCAGAGATGAAGAACTTTGGCGCCATCTATCGTCATATTAAGCAACTCACATTGGTACCGTCCTTGTCTGGTTGTCGTCGTTGTCCTGTGTTGTGTGTTTTCTTTCTCCTCGTGCGTCTTCTTCCTCATCTTTTGTTCCAGTTGGCGGTTGGCAACCAGCTAGTCACATTACCGCCACCTAGCGCAGTGGAATGTGCAATAGAATTCCGGTTGACACTCCGCAGTGCGATGCTCTCTGTGTGTGTTGGGGGCGGCACTTGACTCGTGTCAATAACGCCACCGTCATTCGACGCCGCCTGTGTGTTTTGGGCTTAAGAACTAAAACTACTTGGTTAGGTTTAAAAAAAGATTGTGGTTTTGTTTGAAGAAGTACATTTGTTACATAAGGTATGACGTTAGTTTGTCATCACATGACATAAGTACATAAGGGATGTAAGTACCGTACATCAAGTCAGTGTGGAACTTTGGTTTCACACGAGACACGAACATCTGTCTCCCAGTTGAAAGTCCTGTGTTTGTTTGACCCGTCCACCACTCCAACCTCCTTCCAGTGCTGACTTTCTCAGGCTTTACACGACCTATGGGGCTTTAACATTAAACACCGCCCTTTGCGTGATGTTAAACTAGGGAATTTGTGTGTCATGTAATTTTAACACATGTGCCACCACCAATGCAGTGTTAAGAATTCGTGGTCATTTCACATATTTCTGGGAAACCAGGCTATTTGTGTTACACCCCAACAATCTGCATGACTAGAAACCACTAGTGAGTATTATATGTGTCATTGTAATTTGGGGGAACCAACCCTTTTACATTTCTCCGCTTAAACAATGACAATATGTGAGTGTTTGTTAAAAGATGTCTAAAGATCATATGCCAAGCTGACACCAGCATGTCCTGTCCTGTCCATGACAAGGCGTGAGAAGCATCCATATAGATAATAACGAGGCCTCACGTTCAGCACTGTGGGATACAACTCTTCTCCATCCCATCATACTCTCCAAGCCCTTTCCACCAAATGTGGCAGCCATTTTCTCGTAGCTCCCAGTCAAAATGCCCTCTTTAATTATGGAAAGCCAGAAAGGGTTGCGGTGGAGAAGGGAAGCACTGTAAGGCTTGGGATATGTGGGGGGGTTCTGGGACGAGCAGTGTGGACTTGACAACCCAGGGCATGAATCGTGTAAATGGATTTCAAAACAGATGACCTGCACGCCGATCTCATGATCTGTGCCTTCCAGTCCTTCCTAAATGCAAGCTCTTTACTTCTCATCTCTCTCTCATCATTCGGCCTGTTTTTCTCTCTTTCTCGTATAGAAATCACCCCCCCTCCTCTCACATGACACAGCCCGGGGTATTATCATAGGATATGTCCAGAGGTCCATGCTGACCTTTCACCCTGGTCTCTGGGATAGAAGGGGGCCCCGTCTCTGCCTGAGCATAAAGAGTGGCGGGGCCAGCGGCGGTATTGTTGGAGGGGGGCTGCTGACTGACAGGTCATTTTTCACCCATTGTTTTTTTTTCAAACAGCAATTTTATCTAGCAAAGTAACGCCTTGGCAACCATGAAAAGTGTAGCTTCAATGTGCTTGTTATTGTTAAGTGATGATCCCATGGCATGCAGAGTATAAAGGTAGCCAAGGATTTCTCCAGGATGAGTTTCAAAAAGGTTCATTCATGTTTAACATGAGCAGTATTTTCCTAATTTATTACTGTCTGCTTCTCTAATGTTAATGATTAGAGTTAGAATAAAAAAATAAGCGGCAGTGAAATATTTCCAGACCTCTTGCCGTGCAAACGAAACAGAAAGCAAAGCAAGCAGCCACAACGCGACACATTTCTCATATGTTTGTTTACTTGAGGTACTTGGGTGTTTACAGCGGCTGACGCACCAACGCGCGCTCGTCTCGGTGGCTGTGGCTCTCTGTCTTGTGTCGGTATCTGGCGCTGTATCAAAGCAGGGGAACGAGACGCGCTCCAAGTTTTAAATTGAATTTCATGCTGGATTAGTGGCACTCCTCTCAAATGAATGTGAGCCTCCCCTAATGACGCGCTCATCTTCGCACTCCAGAGACACTGTGTGTGTGTGTGTGTGTGTGTTTCTCCATCAATTAGTACAAACAGGCTAGTGGCACATAACAGATATGTTTGCCTTATCAGTGGAAGTAATTGCTTTTGTTGGCGGACTTCATCAGACTCTGTACATATTATGTCAGGGAACGTTTTTTACTCTAAACCCTTGTTATGTTCAACAAACATATCGTCTGCAGAAAATATCAAATGCTCATTTCTAACCTACAGTGATTGTCTGCGGTACTAAAAGTTTCATGAACTTGGATGCTGATCAGACAAATTCCTCAAAACTGAAACAAATCAATCTTGAAAGTACACACTCGCTCAAAAACACACACGTTCCCTCCCTCCCTCCCTCTCTGTGTCCCTGGCCAGGTCTAATGGGGTCCAGGCAGCCTTGGGTCTATCTGTCCTTTGCCATGTGTCCTCTTTAGCACTGACCCATGCTGGAGGAGCAGGGACTGGGGCCTGGGGGTTGAGGTGGTAGAGGAGGGAAGGAGTGTGTGTGCATGTGTGTGTGTGTGTGTGTGTGTGTGTGTGTATGTGTGTGTGTGAGTGAGAAGAGGAGGAGGGGGGGGGGCTCTGCTAGAGGCAGTGGGTGAGCAGAGGGCAACAGTGTGGGGGTTGAATGTAAGCCATGAAAGCTTCTCCTTCCCTTCCATCCACCACTTCACCCCTCCCTCGTGATCCTGGCCTGAATGACATGGATGAATAACAGAGATGTGCAGCGGTACAGGCTGCCCTGCCGCTGACCCTGGCTGCTCTGGCCAGGCCAGGGACGGTGTGTGTGTGTGTGTGTGTGTGTGTGTGTGTGTGTGTGTGTGTCTGTGTGTGTGTCTGTGTGTGTGTGTGTGTGTGTGTGTGTGTGAGCATGTTTGAGTGTGGATGCATGTGCTATAAAAGTTTCAAATTTATGCATGTTCAAAGTGTGCATATACACCATGTGTGTGCAGGTCTTTGTGTGTGTTCACCATCTCCATATTTGTCTGTTCATGCATTAATGTGTGTGTATGCATGTGCATGTGTGTGTGTGTGTGTGTGTGTGTGTGTGTGAGTGTGTGAGAGTGTGTGGCCAGCAGGGGAAAATAAACAATGTGCTCTCCTTGTCAAAGGCAAGGCCCCAGGGCTGTGGAATATCTCGGACACAGCTCACACAGGGAATGAAATCAAGCAAAGGAAGAGGGAGAAAAAAAGGGGCTTCACTCCATATGGCGCATGGCTGAAGCATGTCACTGTTATGTGCACATGCGTGCTTCTGTGTGTGCGCCTGTGTGTGTGGGAGCAGATATTAATGGGCTTTTGTAATGTGTGTATTGATAATCATCTGCAAGTGCTGACTTTGAAAGCTGCCAATCTGATATTTAAATCAGCATCTGTACAATTACAGAAACAATTTTACTATTTTTGTCCCGTGCCAAAATGCATGTGCTCACACACTCAAGCATTCACAGACACACACACACACACACACATACACACAGAGTTCGTCGTATTCACTGTTACTGTCTTGTAAAACTTTCTGACAGCTACAATGCTGAAAGACTTGAACTCCGTCTGTGTATGTGTGTCTCTGGCTGTGTGTTGTTCTTTGATCTGCAGATATTGTGCTGGGTCAGAATGTCTTCGACAGCACGGAGGGGAGAAAAAAACTGACAAAAGAAAAAGAAAGAAAGAAAGAAAGACAGAGTTGTCATATATCACATATCCTCGGATGGAGAACCAAAGCCTCTGGGACTAACTGATAAGTGTGAATGAAGGTGTCAAAGTTGTACAGATGTGTGAATATGCGCTGCAAACTAGTCACATCATCATATCGTGTTTAAAGATGTAGACAAACTCAGATTTATTTAAGTAAAAGTAGCAGCATCACACGTGAAAATTAAATCTACACACTGTGAATCTCAAAAGTGAAAGTGTTCCCCACAGAAAAAAATACCTTTGAGTGTTATATTATTATACAGTGGAAACATCTTATAGTGATTATGTCACTAAGCGAATAATTATTATTATTATTATAACAAATGTTATAACTGATTTCTTATTTCTCGTGCAGATTACCATCTAATTAATGTTTATATATTTATGACATTAATATAAAGTAATAAAATGGACAGCTTCTCTATTCACTGAATTTCACCGACTGTTTCAAAACACAACACAGCTGTTTCATGATGGAGGTGTCACATGACCATTATCAGTTCACATGTCCAATTAGTTTCTCATCAAAGTTTCACTGCTGCTGCTTATTGGCTTGTTTTAGGCAGTTTGTTATAAACTTTGAAGAGACTTTGATAGGAGATGTTCTTTGATCGAAAACGATTTCACTGTGCACAAAGCGCCAGCGTCAGGTAGCCAGCTGAAAGCAGACGGGTTACCATGAGGCAAAGGATCAAAAAGGGGGCGAAAAACATAATGATAGTAGTTTTTATGTTTTTCCATTTGCTGTCATGTATGAGAAGACCAAAAATTAACACTGTAAGCCAACACATTCTAACTACGACCTTGTCACACATCGACGTTTGGTCATGGTCTTTCCACGTCCAGATACAACGTGAAAGGTACCCTGGGTGCATTGGTTGTAGACGTTCTGGGATGCCAAATCACGTTATAGCCCCTTTTACACTGCCAGATTTTCCGCAAATGTTGGGCCGTTTTGCCGGTAAGCTACGAGCATTTAGACACACAGAGCCGGATTGGCGAGTTGATCCGGGTCCATGTCATTGGTCCGACAGCCCATTGGTCAGACATCCCATTAGTCCGACGGTCCGCGGTGCTGAACGGCTCCCGGTGGGCGTATTTCTACCTTGATGGTGCGCCGCGACCGGCTCTGGGTCAGCTGGGAAAGGCTTGAGGCGAAGCAGGCTCACAGCTTATGTGTTTGTCACTTTCTTTTTCATTTTAACCCACACCATGATCTTTTCCTGACCCTAACCAAGTGGTTAGACCTTAACCACAGGACATCATGATGATTTCGGAACGGACTTCGGAACAATGGGTTTAATATGGTCGGAACAATGGGCTGTCGGACCAATGGGTAGTTCCCGTTGATCCGAGGCACCCAATTTTTCTGCCTCATAGGGTAGTCAAATTGGCGGAATCTTTTTGGTTTAAAAAGGACGAAGCGGCCTTCCACAACAGGAGGGGCTGTTGAAGACTTGTGGGAGGGCTGTTGAAGACTTGTGGGAGGAGCTGTTGATGACGCCGCATGTGCGACCCACTGGCGGTGGATAAACAGGAAACAGCTGATAGCAGGAATTAGCGAGCAGCTAGTAGCAAGAGGGAAACGCAAACCTGACAGACACTGTAAAGATGAGCAACTGGGGAGACAAAGAATTGCGCGCCCTCCTTGTCCTCGCAAACGAAAAGGCCATTAACCGTCAGATGACGGGGACGGTGAAGAACGGGCTGACTTACGAGAGAATGGCGGAAGGACTGACCAGCTGCGGCTTCCCTCCCACGTCACTTTTTACGTCACACGCTGAGCTACACGTTTTGTTACTTGCTCACGCCCCCCATTGCCCCGAAAAAGGCACATTCTGTATAAACAAAAGTAGGCAGGCGGCATTTTGCTGTACTCCCTGATTTTGTTTTTATACTGCCAATGCTGAAAAAAGACTGATTGGGCTTTCCTGCAAATTTGCACAATTCCTATCTAAAAAGGGCTTATGTCTTTGCATGCATCGGCTTCTTTCAAAATACACTTCTGTTTTCTAAGGAAACACCGTGATTGTTGGACCCATCCACCATCCTCGGGCCCGCCCTACTCACAACCAGCCTTGTATCACGCCAATGTTAAAGGATGGCTTTTTCGTCAGTGTTTGATCCCGCAAGTAATTTTCCAAGCACCAGATTTCGACGACTCCGGAGTGAGACTGGGTTGTGTAAGTGGACTACCTGGTGACTATAACCAAATTATTTAAACAGCATTTGCATAGGAATAATTCTGTCCCAGACTTTTTGATCCATATATTAGCAGCTCATCACTGTGACCGTGATCATCAGCAGTTTCCACCATAGTGTATGTGTGTAAGTAGCAGTTTATGTTGAAGTTGCATAACATGGAGCAAATTTTTTGTTTATTCAATGGGATAAACCACTTGAGATGAACCATCTCGTTTTCAAGGGGTTCCAATCATATATAACTATGGAACAGAAATGAATAACAACAGATGAATCAAAGACATTACATTAAGGAAAAGACAAAAACAAAATGACCACCAATTATTGAACTAACACACTACAACTACTCAACAGAAACATATTGAAAAGAAGAGTGAATGAATATAACCACTTGGTGACCACAGAGAGGCTGTGAACACACATTTGCCCAGCAAAAATATAATAGGGAAATGTATATCTACACATAAAGAATACACAGTGTATTGTGGGTATAGCATAGGGTCATCTGAAACTTGTGAGTTGCGGCCCAGAAGTGGGTCATGGGTCTATGCTGAATGGACCGCAAGTGACTCACAAACATGTCAAGTAAGTACGCACTTTATTTTGAAGGACTGTAAGTTTCCAGCACAGAGCTTTAATTTTGAAGTGTCATATCCTGCTGTAGGAAAAAACTAGCTCCACAACACAGCCAAACGCAAGTATGACAATGAATAAATTAAGCTGTGTGGACCTTAAACTGAAATCTGGACTCCATGGTCGGGACAGTTAGGAACCACTGATGAAATATCTTATTAAAATAAGAGGACAACTTATTTTTAAAGATGTGAAATGATGTTAAGGATCGTATATTTAAGGCTAAGTTATTCCAATCTGAAGGAGCCTGTGGGAATTGTGAGAAAACACACAAAATGAACACTATAAGCAGACTGCTTGATTACCATAAGCAAATTATTTAAACAGCCTTTGTACGGGAGTGACTCTGTCCCAAGCTTTCTGATTAGTTTAAGCAGTTGATCACTGTAACTGTAATCACTGTCAGCGGTTTCCCCTGTACTGTATGTGTGTAAGTAGCATTTTCAGTCCTAGCTGGTTGAGGTAGAGCTAATTTTAAAAACTATACATTCTGTGTGGTGGTTTGATCTGTAACACTGCATCAGATTTTAGCTCACCATATGGTTGGTTCCTTCAAAATCTTAATTTGTATGTATGCAACCACCAAACCACATGTATGTATGTAAAATGAAAATACATACGTGTGTGCGTGTTTTATTTATTTATTTATTTTCACTCCATATTATCCTTTAAAAAAAGCACCAAATGAAAATACTCCAAAGTATTTTACATATGTACACAGGCTGAACACTAAATGTACTTTGTTAAACTCCACCGCTGAAGATGATAAAACAGAACGTACAGTATGTGCAGGCTCACTCAGCAAGAACAGCGAGACTGCTTTTGGCAAACAGGCAGCAGCTATTTGAATCAGTGTGGCAGGAAGCATTATGGAGCTGGATGGCGCTATGAATGAACACTTGAAGTGCTCCTTATTGCACCTAAGGGGATGAGCAGAAGGCTAAAGGCTCTCGCTGGACTTAAGAGCATTTTCACAGTAAAATGCAAACTATTCCTTTTTATTCTTTATCTTAATGAGTCTTTATTATCTACTCCATATTGGCAGTGGTGGATCCTCATATAGGCAACTAGGGTGCCACCAAGAGGGAGGCTGGTTAATTTTTATCATTGTTTGTTAGCAAAATTGTTTCTGTGTTGATTTCTCATTAGCTATTTTTATTCATAATAAAATGATAATAATAATAATAAAAGAAGAAAAAGAAGAAGAAAAAAATATTTGTTTGGGGGACAGGGAAAGCCATAAAGCACCTTGGTGTGCCTCTGTGTACTGGTACAGTGACATCAGTATTTATAAATGTATATTATTTTTATTCTTTCATTATAATATTACAAGAAATAATCAAGTATATTGTGCTCTGTTTTGTTCATGATCCCTCTCCCTAGCTACTGTACCACATGATGTACCACTGTAAACCTTACTGTGTGGTCTGGTGATTAATGGCACAATAAAGACGGACATTTCCGACACGTGCGGCAGTAACGATGCTATGCAAATTCGTGGCAATCAATCTTGGCACAGAAGTGGTTAAGTTTCAGAGGGAGGTGGAACAAAAAGCCAGCCATATTGGCGGTGCTGTGTGCCAAGTGGTAGTCATGGCCCCTGCCCAGCCCTCCTATTACGAGGCTGGCAATAAGTTGGCCTGCCCGCTGGGGAAAACAGGGAGCTGACACCAGGAACATATGCGGCAACACCTGATTGCCGTGCCACCGCCACGGACCCGGCTGCCAGAGAGCACAAACACGGTGCATGCAGACGCAACACACACATACAAACAATGCTGGGAGGAAGGAGATACTGTAGCATGTGTTATAATGACATGTCCGCACAATCTCACATGAATACCTGCAATGTAAAAAACATGTGGACTAACATTTTTACTCATCATCACTCATGCTGCACAAATATTACGCCCAATGGAGCACACGCGTGCACAAACACACATGCTCTGACTTACAGAGCAAACCCACTGGGGATTAATTTCCTTATTCAGAGAGTGTGTATGCCAGGCTTGGCTGGTGTGCCAGTCGCCCGCGGTGCACCACACGCTGCCATGCTGTGCCAGCAAACAGCACTGATGCCCTCCATTTGCAGTGTCACATATATCAAATACATGCTGCTATCACTTAGCCCTCAGTAGTCTGAACCCTGCCCCGCGTGTGCAGAGTGTGTGTGTGTGTTTGTGTTTAGCATCTGGCTTCATCCACAGCTATGTACAGCGATGGATATTTGATTGACGACGGTCCAGTATAATGCCGTGATTGATTGTGTGAAAATCAGAGTGAATGAAAGTGTTTTCGGGATTATCTGTGACCAGACACTCACCCCGCTCTGCCTCAACACAAACTGACATTTCTTGGGATTTTATTTCCCTCCGTTTTATAGAACTTTATACCAATTTGCAAACCCATGACCTCCTTAATAATCTCACACACATCCAAACACACACAAATGCACAACTTTGCACGTAAATGCACATTTAAAATTGCAGATTTTTCTACCTCTCCGGCTAGTAAACCGCAGTCAGTGCATCATTACGGAGCCATGCATGTGTGTTAGGAGGAAGAAAGCTTGAGAGGAGGAGGAGGAGGAGGAGGAGGAGGAGGAGGAGGAGGAGGTGGAGGAGGAGGAGGATGGTGGGGGGGTTGTTAGAGACTAGGCCTGCATTGTCTGCTTCCTCTCAAAAGGTTTTACTGTTGTTCATGGTCACGTTCTGAACTGGATGCGACCCTACAGGTGTCCCTGCTCTCTAAATGTGTTCCCCAGACCCTTCACCGGGCCCCCTCAAGCCGCCCGTCTGTGACCCCTGACCCCGCAGACCCAGGGAAGTATGGGTAATGGCAGGCTTGTCAATAAAGTTCAGGGTCACTAATAGACTAGCTTTGTTCTGCGATGTCAGCTACCAAAAAGGAAAAGACGAGGGGGAAAAAAAAAAAATCCCCCTCTAACCCACCATCCTTATAACGTATCTGGGTCTATTCAAATTTAAAAAAATGGGTGCTTTTGATTGTGAGCCCACAACCCACCACCTTTCTCTCCCCTCGCTCCTGTCTGCCTGCCTCTCCTCATCTTCTTCCATCTTCTTGCTCTGGCTTCTCTCGTCTTTAACTCCAAAGAGGTGCTTGTGCGCTGGGCTAAAAGGTCTTAATGTGTCTGCATTCATGGAGCCAGACCATAGAAGGCTGTTTTTAACCCTGTTTACGGCCTTGCATCCATTTGGCCAGGAGTCCTTCACTCCGCGTCCCTCCCCCCCTCTCCATATCTCTCTCCATTTTTCAACCTCCTTCACTCTCTCTTGCTCTCTTTCTCTCTTCCACCCACATCCCAATCCTTTTGTGATAGGATATGAATGCACTTTGCTAGTTGATAATTACACTCTCCTTCTCTGCCCTTCTCTCTCTTTCTGACAGTGGGATCCACAGGCAGTCCTTATTCAGCCAGTAATTTGCCTGTCCTCCTCATTCATTGAGAAGGTACAAATTATCCCTCACACGGGCACTGGCTATTCTCCCTCTCAGCCAGCGTGATGAGGACTGCACTAAAGAGAAAATAGCCAAGAATATGCACTTTGTATCTGCTCTAAGTGTAATTTAAAAGAAGAGATGTGTGTTTAATTCAGAAAGTACAGATTTCTAGTTAATATGGCAGGCAAATGGAAAGTAGTAATGATGAACAGCCCTAATTGTGTGGCATTTTACACTAAAAATTAGATTATGATGATACCGGCGTCATGGAATGGATTTCAAACAATTAGGTTTGAGTGTTTTGACCGTATCAAATACAAGATGTTTAGCTTAAGCACAATAATTACGGCCGAGCGTGCAGTCAGCCATCTTGAGATAATTCAAGGAGATGATTTCCGACGTTACGGTGTCCAGGCACATTTGGACATTTGCGCCTTCTCATCAACACCCATAGCTGAGGTCTCACCGCCGCCCCAACTGTGTTTAAGCCTCGTCCAAAATAGTCCGAGCGACAAACAGATAGTTAGCAAATGAAAGGATTCCACGACAAATTACTTACAGGACTCTGGCTGCTTGCGAGCATATGTGTCTGCAGCCATTTATATCGCCTTTATGAGTGTATAGTTTTCTCAGGATTTATGGCTGGATATGAATTGCAGTACAGTATAACACCCTCTAAGGCTGGAGTGTTTTGAATCCTTAGACAAGGGTTGGTTTATTTCAGCATATCTGTGTGAATTTAATTACAAGTGCTTTGCTCAGTTAAGAAGTATGACAGCACCACGGGCCCTTTTGGTAATTTATTTATGGGCTGCGTTGGCAGGGTAGAGGAACCTCATTGGCTGCGAGTGGGGTTCAAGCAGCCGGTGGCGATTACAGGGCAAACGTGACCACTGGACAGACAAAAAATCTGGCCCGGGAAGTCAACAGGAAATGCTTTTTTTAAAGACCATAATCATGTTTTGTCAAGTAATTACAGAACGAGTGAAAAAAAATACGACAACACATGGTGATAATGGGACAAAGCATTGATCGCAAGCGTACAGAAGAACGCCTGATGGTCATGGAGGGACAATGGAGTACAGAGGCACCCATTGTTCCTTGACTCAATGAACTATGTAGCTCATTAGGTGGAGCTTCCCAAGATTAAAGAGATGGATATGAGCGGAGGAGTCAAGGCCCGAGGTTAGAACTGGGGGGCGAAAATCGACACTCTGCCACAGCAGAGATGATCCAGCTCCCGAGCCCCTGACCCCACAGCAGGCTGCAGCCTTTGATTCCTCTCCTCCTTTTTTCATCCCCACATCAAGAACACACATCGTTTCATCTCTTTGCATATTATCAGACTCCACCCCGTTCTCCTCATCTCTAATAAGGACTATCTGTCTTTTCTTCCTCTTTCCCTTCCTTCTCTTGCTCTCCTACAACTGTCGTCGTCCGTCTTCCCTGTAAGGGGTCCCTAATTGATGGATTTCATTGAAGGGTGTAGGTGTTGTATGTATGTCTGCCAAAAGCACTACGGCATTGATATTCTCCCCGAGGCAAAGGAAGAGAGAGGACGGGAGACAGAGAGGGAGAGAGAGAGAGGTGACCCTGCTGGCTGAGTGGCAGTGGCCGTCATGCATAGCATCTCTAAAATGGAGGAAGGGGGGGTGTCGGGGTGGAGGGAGGCTGAATGTCACTTTCAAGTGTCTCCTCGGCACTCTCCCTTAATGAGAGATGGGTTCTGCTCCACAGACAGCCAAGGGGACCAAGGAAGGGCCCTCCCCGCCTCCTCCTCACTCCTCCCCTCCACCCCTCAGATCTCCAATCCTCCAAGGAGCTGACAGCTCGAAGATCCGCAAGCCTGCGTCTCCTCCACCTGCACAACCTCATTTCCCCATCATAACAACAACAACAAAGGTAGGAGGGTTTTTGTTTACTGGTTCTGTGTCTGTCTTCACAACGTGCACATCCTCCGTACATCACTCTTAATCAAAATGACCCCCACTTATATTCTCCCGGTATTGGCTCATATCTTGGCTCCCTATCTCACTCTTTTCTTAAGTGAGGGACGCACACTAATGCTATTTAGCTAGCCCGGCTAGTGATTCATCCATTCCTGCTGAAGGGAAAGGTGAGAGGAGAGATCTCCCAGGACTTCTTGCAGCCCCCATCTGTCAGACGCACCCGGCCCACTGATTTACATTTACCGCAAGGATTTATGGGATGCCCGCCACAAAACGAGTCGAAGCAGCAAGAATCATGGGGCGAGAGACAGAGCGGGGAAATTATTCAAAGCAGTGATTATTTTGGGACGGCCATTACGCATGCACACCTGATCAGGGGGTGTCACCCGTGACTCCCCCCATCCACCATGATGGAGAGGGGCCTCATCCGTGCTGCGCTCTCATTTTACCTGGCTTGCATAAAGGAGAATTCTCTTAGGCACCAGGAGAGCCTACTAAGGCTAAATTAGGCCCCCGGACAGGCAGAGGAGAAGGGAGAGAAGAGCAGATGAGGCAGTTATGTATGCACAGGGGATTGAGATGAGGGATACTGGTCAAATTCACGATCAATCTTAAACCCACCGTATCGTGGCTATATATTCACAAATGAATATTCTATGCTTTCTGTGTAGTTATTCCTGTATGGGGCTATTTCAACATACTAGGCCAGATTGAAAATGCATTACATTATTTAGATTTGAACTTTAAATCTATAGCAAATCAGTGGAAACTAAATGCAGCAAATGATCATGAATTCCTGTGTGTTTAACAGATGACATTTGCTGGTCCACCTGCTCTCTCTGTAATTCAGAAGCCCAGAAAATGTCACAAAGACGGCCCTCCTTTCAACATGGCTCTTAAGGCTCTGTTCACTTGCCATCGTCGGTGAGGATCATCACTTATAGTCATTACTTACAGCACTTTGCGGTCGGTAGCTGGAAAAAGGTTAGCGTAGCCAAGTTTGAGCACATGCTCCTCTGCTGTGGCGTTACAACTGAGGTCAGCTCAACTGCAACTCTCGGCTCTCCTCCTCTCCGCTCCCCGTCTCCCCGCCAAGTTCATTACCAGTGGCCCCCAGGAACGACCTGATTTCAATTCAGACGCACTTTGTTCAATTGCCCTACATGGGAGAACTTGCCGGGAATGGGGCCAGTTGATTATGCTCTACCACCACTATGCTTACTTTATTTAATGCCCAAAACAGCAGATAATTTTAAAAATCTAGGGCAACTAATCATGAGGCTTTTTTTCTTCTTCTTTCACTCGCTGCCTTATGTATCCATTTCCTCCACGTTATTTTAAACACTGAGGCAACATGCTGAAAATATTTCACGGTACACTTAGCAAGTGTCTGAGTGGTGTCAAAGAGCAGTCGAGAATTGGTGATTAGCCGTTAGCAATTAGCCGACCTTAAGATGAAAGGAGCAGGGATGAGGTCTCAGCTGTAGTGATGAGGTCAACATGAGTGACCTCTAGCGTATGTTTTGACCTCGCAATGACAAAGAGATGGCTTCAAATCTACACTGAATGATAAGCAGCAGGGCTTAACTGTAAGTGCCAAGTTAGCAGACGTGATGTTTTAAAGAGTGGTTGTTATTGAGTCTGCCACAGGCATTTTCCCTCTCCTTTCATGTTCTCCCAGTGTAGGCAACGTGGTCTCATGAAATTTTGTGAGCCTGATGTCTTTAATGACAGCTCTAGTTTGATTCATGTTTTTGCACATTTTTTCCATCCCTTTAATGTACTGTAAATTTTGAATGTCTTACATTGGTTTGCTAAGATTAAAGGCTTTTCTATTTAATCCACTGCTCCCAAACTCATTTACACGATTCAAGTCAAGAAGACAGACAAAGCAACTTTTGCACAACTAAAGCAAAACACTTAGTCCATAAATAAAATAAAACACCACTGTCTAATGTACGCTGAATGCATCATTGTATTTGCACAGTGTTTAATTTAGAATATTTATTTCAAGTATTTATTTTGTAGCACAATCAAGTTGCAATCCTTGAAACGTTCATGAAATCAGACTTGTTTCTGATGGTGGTTATGGTCTGCATTTTTTTATCAACAGCCATTCAGTGTATTTACATTCTGTAATTACTTCTCTCTCTCCTGTATATAGAGGTATTTACGTTCTGTAATTACCTCTCTATATAGTAGTTTTCATTGTTAGTAGCGGAGTCCGCCATTCTGGCTCTAGATTCACATTGCCTATCCTTGCACAAAGAATACACCAGTTGCTCCTCTGTATTTCTGACAAAGTGGCTGCTCAAGTTGTGTTTCCTGCACCCAGAGTTATGGGATATGTCGTCAGAAATGAAAGCTGCTGATTTGAAAGATATACTGTGCAGGATTTTCCAAAAAAGCCAATGTATAGACCAGCAGTTTTCAAACGTTTTGTGTCCAAGGCACACCAAAGGGAAAGCCAAAATCTCCAGGCACACCTGTATTTATATCTGTGCACAATAGCATATGTTAGAACTCTTACAAAAAGAAGACAGGTAGCTTTCGTGATGCTGTCTACAGACATTTTTTTTCTCTTTTTTGTTGGTGTTAAGTCGTCTTCGCTTGTGCTTTGATGTATTTTGCTCTGTACAATAAAGTGATCCATTGTCCCACTCACGGCTTTCTGCTTTTAATTCTTATCATCCCTCACACTGGCTGCCAATCAGGGCTCTTTGAAGTGTCACGCACTTATAATTCCTACGCGTTAACGGAGACAAATAGGTTCCCACTGAAGGTTTTTAAAATTAAATGAAATTAAATTACTATTTTTAGCTAAATTTTGCCTCTTTATAAGAAAATGGGTGTGTCTAACATACTGATACAGTCAATTAAAAAAATCATTTTTGTATAGGCAACAATAATGTGCGATTATGACAAAATCCCACGGCACATCTAGATTAGCATCAAGGCACACCAATGTGCCATGACAGACCATTTGAGAACAACTAGATATTGACTCATAGGAAAGCAGTCCGTATTTATCTGCAGAGACATTTTCTTATTTTCTGTGCTTGAGACGTTTAAGTTAGTGGCCAGACGCCAGACCATGAACAGCAAGCATCCACCTGATGCTTCTACAAATATGAAAATACGCAAATATAGCGAGGCAAAACACCAAACGAGATTAAATCGGGGTTGCCTTTTACTTTCTATTTCACTGGCGAGCATGATTACAAAGAGTAACCAACAATAATGCATAGCATACCTTTTTTAATACATTTTCTTCAGTACTTTTATTTTTTTCCACCATGACCAAAGTCTAACCTCAACCAAATCATTTTAATATCATGACCTAAAATCCAAGTTGCATCTTTTACCTGACTTTAACATTTACAGAAATTGCTGAAATCTTTTTTTGCAAAACCATTCCGTTAGCTGCACCTCTTTAACGTGTAAATAGAACTCATTTTTCTTCAACATTTTGGGTTAGAGGGAAATGGTCCCTGCTGCAAAAAGTCTGTGTGTCAGAGGAACTGGGGTGTTTTATTGCGCCTCTCTGGCCAGGGCTGTGATCCCCTTACCTCTGAGACACATTTACAGGCATTACAGAACTGGATAAAGTTCAACGCCAAGCAGTGCAATATCTCTGTTTTACTACGCACTCTTTTCCCTACTCATCTACTGCCTGACTGCTATATAAGGATCTTTATTGAGATGAAAAGCAGACTGAGAGTCACTATTTGAATCCGATTCAAATAGAGTCTTATTCGTCCTATGATAGTCTTTTTCCTGGCAGTGAACGATCGGCGCGTTGAAAATGGCCTGTTCTTTGTGCCAGCTGATCCCAAGATGATGAGTCGTTTCAGTGGGTTCAAAGGAAAGTTGATTTGCCCCCAAAACACAGAATCCTTATTTTGTCTGTTTGAAAGTAGAACACAGAAGGAGAATTGACTGTAGTCCATTTGTGCAGCGCTAAGTCTCACAGAGAAAGAGGTGTGAGCAAAGCCTACTGTAGGGCTTAAAGAGGCGAGAGGGAGAAAAGCAGCTTGGACAGGAGAAGCGCTGGACTAGGTGGGCAGATTAGTATCACAAGGAATCCTCAGAGGGATAAAGTGATGATGAAAAGTCTGCTTTGCATTATATCCTCAAATGTTGCTGCTGATTTAGACTGAAAATCATCACATTGACAGATTAAAGCAACATAACGAATTAACCCACGCACAGAAGGATGAGGAACGCAAGGTAAGAATTACACTTTACTGGCACTGTCCAACTAACGAACAATAACGAATGTAATGGCTATTAATCATGATTAGCATACTCCCCAGCACCCAGACCCCTCATGCCATTGTCTTTGTCACGCATTCACACAAGCTGGTGGACACGGTGATGGTGGATATGTGGCATAACATATGTGGGAAATATTCTGCGGCTTTTGTGGCCTGACAGAGGAACCACCTAATCTGTGGGATAGATTTCCCTCAGTTGCAGGTCTGAAAAGCTGTTAAGCAAAATAGGACAAAGGGACTCTTAATTTCCAATACGGCTCCATCGGTTGTCAACCCAATTAACATATCAGGAGGGATCAGTCTGTGACAACTGTCAGAGCACAACCTCAAGACAAAACCACCATTGTGCCTGAAGGAAACCTACATGCCCTGGTCATGTGGGGATAGGTGAGACCCAACATGAGGTGAAGGACCAGAGTGTGCAGGTGCATGCCTGTTCAAAATATGTCTGCAGCTACGTAAAGATTTGTGTGTCTGTGATCATGTACCGATTTCTCTCCTCACTCTTCTCTGCAGCAGAGGCCCATGTGCGAGCCGCAGTGACGGTATTTGCAGCGGGTTCACAGCAGTGTTGAGGCTAAGTGCTGGTGACAAAGAGAGATGCCTGGAGGACTCTTCAAGCGTCCATCCTCACACGACATGAAGCAGACAAGACCCGCAGCGGCTCGGAGATGGGATGCCGGTCTAAGCATATGTTGCATGGACAAAGCACCAGGGAGAGACAAGTGGACGAGAGGGGGGACAGGGAAGCAAAGGGGTTAATGCAAGGCATGATAAGAGAGACAGACGGACAGACAGACAGGCAGACAGAGAAGTGTGGGTGAGAGAAATAAGGAACAGGGAGGTGGAGGGGGAGTGGATGCTGAAAGGGAGGGAGAGGCTGTGCATGAAAGGAAGGAGGCAGCGAGGGGGTGAAGGAAAGGAGGGGTGAAGAGAGGGGAGGAAGTTTGAAGTAAAACTGTTGGGACGTGTGTGACATTAGGACATTGGGGCCCTGGCAGGAGTTGTGTCATTGGTCCGTATGACTTGTGTGTAGCCTGGGTGAAGTAACGTGGTGTAACAGTGGTGGAATGGTCACTGTATGTCACTGCCCTTTCCATCAGACGCCACGCAATGACATGTCAAAACATTTAGAGGGACGGCGCGCTAAAAGGCTGCCGATGACTGAATGTCCCTCGGCTGACACAAAGTGCTGTTTTGGTAAATAATTAACAATTAAAAAAAAACATTAATCAGGAGAAAGCGACAAATCTACCCCTGTAAAAACAAAATCAGCAGAGGCAGGAGAGGAGTTCTGTCCTGTGAAGTACCCCTATCGATCTTGCAGGTACCTCCATGGACTGGTACGTACCTACCTGCGTACATTTCCATTTATGACCCTGTCGCACATCATGTCATCATTTTGACTGATGACAGAAACACATCAAAATATAACCACGGTTGTACAAGTTGTTGCTGTATGATGCTGATTGGATGAGGGGCAATGTTTGGTGACAATATATCATGGCACATGACATGAAAGAAAGTGTCAGACTAAAATAGACCAAAAAAGAAACCACTTACCCATGTAGCCTCCTCACTTACTGAGGGTAGAGGCACACATTTTAAGGAGAAATGATCAAATCAACAAAATTGGGCAGGAAAAACACTGCTTCTGAAATGGTGATTTTTTTTTCTAGGATGGCAAACACATTACCCGCCCTACTTACCGTGACATTCTTACCCTAACCCTAACCAGTCTCCCTCCTCTAGCCTCAACCACAAACTCAACGAAGGCAATGAGCACTAGGCAGCCAGAGAAAGAGTAAGACAGGTCATGCCTTCACCATCCTACGAAGAAAAGTTTGCCTCCTGGTGCTGAGGTGGTGCAGCAGACAGAACAAAATCAGGTTGAAGCCATGGCAGCCAGAATGTGGTGCAGCTGCACCCGGTGGAATTGTCCCTCCTTAACAGTCAAGATGGCAGTGAAAATAGCAAAAATGGTTGACTTATTCATCTTGTATCGTGCCTGATATAAGTGGATTGTAACAGGTTGGGTATGAAATTAATCTGCAGATGCTTCGGTTCAAAACAAGACCAAACCTTTCTATGAATGTCAGTTTCTGAGGCACAACAAAAGCCAAAATGTGGCCTGCAACCAACCCCAAAAACTTGTTGTCTTTAGTCGAGCCCAGCTTACGCCTGTTGCAGATTAAAAAAAAACAAAACAAAAAAAATCTTGTCTCTTCGGGGCCGTTGTGATGAAGGCATATGTGTTTAGTTGCTGTGGGCCGATGAGACTGAGCAGAGTCCTTCGGCCACATAAACAAAAGCCCTCAGAAGAGAAAATGCCAGGGTATCCCAGACCCCCATACCAAGAAATCTGACTTGACAAGAAACAGAGACAGGTTCAAGCCTTGGCCTCCAGGCCTCGCTGCATTCTTCACCATTCCACCAAACATAAAGTGGTGCGGAAATGTTGACATTTTTCCTGTAGTGCACCGCAAATTAGTCACACAAATAAAAAACAAGGTCATCTTGAATTGAAGTATTCACATCATAAAGTAGGAAATGGCACAAACATGAACGTTCATTCAACTTTATCTCTGACAAATTACTTTCACATGCAGACATTTTGCATTAGCAATTAAGTTTTGAATAGGAAACATGCAGGTTGTGGTCACCACCACAATTTTATAGCTTTATTATTGTTTGCCCCAAAACAGCAAATGCAGTCTATTGTACAGTAAATGTACGTTTCAGGAGCCTGGGCTGGTTTATGCCAATACTACATAATACCAGTATGAACACTTCAGTACCTGATAACACTTCAGTACGTTTTAAGGGGCACTTCATGGATTTCATGCATGAAGTTCAGTCACTCATCATTGGGAGTGCTACTCAGCCTGTGAAAACAGATGTTTAATTTGTAATGTAGCTCTGGAAAGAGCTCTCTAAAGTCATACAGCCATCAGGGTTATATCAGGCTGGGCTTGGGGATTAAAAATGTTAAAGCCAGTGTTATAAAGTAAGTGTATGGCATCTGAGATACATAAGCATTTAAGCCAGGTAGGGACAATCTAACAAAAGATGCCATTGCACAAGAGCACCTTATGAATAGTTTAAATATGAATATACAATCTATTGCGTGAGGAAATACCAATATATCACCAATAATTATCGGTCCCTAAATAGTGAAGAAGAGCTGTTGCTTTACATGGGAAATATTCCTTCCGAATGAGGGTTTACACGGGAGATCAGTGTAATCACCTTTTAATCACCTTTATTCGGGTCTGCGCAAGGTTTGGGGCAGGGAAGGTTTCTGATTGGATAGGGGGCGGGGCGGATTTTACGTGTTTACGTTTACCAGAAGAAAACACTGTAGTCCTCGTTCCGGATAACAAGATGCTTGACGACGCTGTTCTTAGTGCCTTTTTTGGGCTTGTTGTGCTTATATTCTTGAAGCAGCAGCATGACAACAACCTTGTTCGGCTAATGCTTCGTCTGTTGAGGAAGAGAAGGGAGGTAGAAGATCGTGCTTTGGCGAATGGAAACCGCTTAGTGCAACGAGCACCAGAAGGGCAAGGAAACGAGCATGCGCAGAAAGATCGGAATGAGCTTAAAGAGGAATGAGTGTATATAAGTGCGAGAAATTCTTTCATTCGGAATTAGAAACGGAATTTTCCAGCCCTTTACATCGGATTGAATTTTCAATTGCATTGGCCATTTTCATTCCGAATTAGGTGTTTACAAGATCACTTTAAATAGGAATGAACTTTCATTCCGAATGAAAAGGGAATTAAACTGTCCATGTAAACGCACTCATTCTCTTGTTAATGCTAATGTTATTGATAATTCTCTTTTTATATACAGGTAAATAATGGCTAGATGCACCTATCAGAATGAGCTGACTTGGAAATGTTGGAAGTCATTCTGTGACTATGGTCTAAGACAGTCCAAAAATATTAGAAAAAATAACCAACTGTCTCCCAAATCCCAAAAGTAGAGTGCTAAGACTCAAATTTGTGATGCCATAGGCTAGAAAGACTGGGGCTGCTCCATAGAGAGTGAATTGGGAAAGATGTTCTAGATGACACTGAGAGCACCCTGAGGGATGTTCTAAGTATATGGGTACATCTTCTGTTTTAATAGGATAAAGCTAATTTGGGTATAAAAAAGAAACATTTTTGGGGTCCACAAAATCAGGCCCCCATTTATTGTGTATGGAGCAACCCCAGACTTTATACCCTATTACATCACAAGTTTGAAACTGACTTATCTGCTTTTGGGATTTGAGGGAGAGTAGCTCATCTTCACATGTATTGATTGATCTGTATTAGGCCATGGAAATAACATATTGGAATTCTTAATTTAAGTGGTGTTCCCCTTTAAACCCCACATATGTGTGCTTACTAGCACAAAAGAAGGATCAGGGGAATCAGGATGTCACTGCAGTAGGCTATAACTGCCTCAAGGTTGGCCTTTCTAATAGCACATCGCACAAATATTAATTGCCTCCAAATGATTTCTTAATAGGCCTAAATAAAATTATATAAGAGAATAGCCTTCCTAATACCATCAGATGACGACAGACTGAAAATGAACCAAACACATTTAAATGGCGTGTGAACTGCATTTATCAGGCCAAACACACTCACTCCAGTCACTCGCTCACCAAACCATGGTTTTATAGCTGACTATAGTCCAGCTTATTTGACATGTTTATCACTTAGGGAGTGGTTACACCTCATGAGGAGGAGATCCCACAATCGTTTTGCAGATAACCTGTTCCTCCACGGAGTCAGCACAAGACTGCCCAGACTCAAGAGCCTCTTCACAGGAACACTGGATGGCGTCGCTGTTTTTCCTTCATTGTGCAGATAACTGAGGAACTTATGTAACGTAAGTGACGACATAATTGTCTGATTAGTAACTGTGATGTATCTTCTAGAGAAACCTGTTCAGGCCTACATGCTGGTGGATGTTGCATTTGATAAAAACAAAACCATAAATGCTTCCCTGACTAGATTTGACCTAAAAACCCTTCTTTTTGCCACTATCAAAGCCTGAGCGTCCTTTGCTGTGCATTGTTCACAAACTAGCAGTGGCTAATAATAGAGACTGACCATCCCAGTGTCAGATTAATGGGACTCCAGTTGTGAATTAGCAGATAAGGTCTTGGGTCACACCATCAGCTTCAGGGTTAAATATGAAGAAAAAAATTAGCTGAGAGTTAGCGAGGGAGACATAAAAAAGAGAAGACATTTCAAACTTTAATAACTTAAAAGAGCGCTGGCTGTAGGCCTTCACGAGGATTAACTCTTTGTTCTCCAAACACTCGCTGATCAATAACCCAGACATCTTTATTCCTGGACGGCTCAAATGCTGCTCAAAAGGAGGAAAAAAAAACAGAGCCCCCTATTCTGCTCACTCTGCGTGTTTCAAGGCGCAGAGATATTCCTGTCTCCCCTCCTTAATCTGGCCTGCATTCAAGTTGGCTTTCTATATGTGCGGCATTTTATGTCTGTTATTATGAATATATGCCGCATCGTGTGAGCGGAGATCACGACACCTAATGCATTAGAGGCAATAACAATTATAATGTGTTTTAAAGGACACACATAAAGCAAAATATACATATGTAAACTCAAGATACATCCTCAGAAATGACTCTTATTATTAGGAATTGGACAAAATGATTAAACCAAGCAACCAGGGTGAAAGGAGCATTTGGAAATTGCAGATAAGGGATGAGAATAACAATAGTCGTGTGCACTAAACATGTGTTTGCCTACGTAATCCCGGGGCCTCACTCCCACATCCTGGCTTCTTAAGTCTAATCCAACTGTAAACAAACAACAATCTTCGCAACACATCTAATTATCAGAAATATGACAGAATAAGAGAAACCACACGCGAGGAGGAGGAGGGGGAAAAAACAGTTTTCCTCTTAAAATGTGTGTCCTCATTCCTCCCTCCCCGATGGTGGACTCCCACAGTCCTTGGGCCTTTGTGTCTGTCTCCTCTTTATGAATAGAGGCTTAACCATGGCCTGAAGCAATGCGTCTTCTGCTCCCTCATTGATAGCCAATGCATTATTCATTTATTTTCATCATATCATCAGATGTGCATAAGCTTCACCCAGTTATTTTTGGGGAGCGGCGTTCATTATTATGTTCTTCCTGCATTACTTCTCAGGGTCTCACCGAACACTATTCAATCATTCATGCCCTCTAAACTTTATTGAGACCCCAGCTGAGATGAAAGCTAGTCTTTATTATTGATTATCAGACGGATTAGCTCCCAGCGAAAGTTAGGTTAGCCCCCCGATGCCGTTGGTCAATGGACGGGAGCCAGTCCTTTTTGTCAGGAGAGTGTCACTGCACACTACCCTCTTATGTGCGGGATAGATGCTTTGTGTGTATGGAAAGAGAGGGGAAATAATCATACATGCGTTCTTAATGGTCTTATTTTTTTTCTTCAGTTCATACAAACTTCATGCACCCAAGGCGAGCGATGAAAAAGCTTTTTTTTCCCGTCTTCAGCAGACAAAACACGAGCAGGCCAATAGGTAAGATGAGGAACAAAGAGTTTGAAACTCTATATCCTGTGTCCACAGCCCTGTGTGTAAGTCAGCGCCCTGGACCAATTATCCATAGCTCTTCCCCCTACCTTTCTTTACTTAGAATGAAAGACAAACAAAAACCCAAAAGCAGCTGGCTTGCTCGCTGCTCCTGTATGAAAGCACTGCCTCTCTCTCGACCCTCTCTTCATCCAGTGCCCACAAGTCTCCAGCCTTGACCATACATTATCTTCCAGGCTCAATGCTCCTCTTCCTCCTCTCCTTTTTTTCCTCTTCTCTCCTTTTCTCTACCTCTACGAGAATAAAGCGCTCCTAATGACCGTGGGCTCTCAAGGGCCTGCTGGTGCCCGGGTACTCGAAAGTGCGTGTGCAGTGGAAAGGGGGGCACCTCCTCCTTCTCCTTCCTCCTCTTTTATCACAGGTGAGAATAGAGGGTCAAGAGGGGTTAATGTGCTGCTGTTGCACAGAGGTTTGGGCTATCACCATGGCAGCGAGCATGTCGAATACCAAGGTGTATTTCCTTCCTCCTAAAAGAGAGGTTTGTTTGTGACTTGTTTTTTTGGCCTTTGGGTTCAACTTCATTTTCAAATTGTAGGTTGAAATGGTTTAGCTTTGACACTTTCAAGTAAGTTGAGGGTGAAAGGACGGCGTTTTACTTCTCTTGAGCCGGTATTAAGGAAACCTTGTCCTACAGCCCAGCAGAGAGCACTAAATTACCCCACGAGTTCTCCTTTAAACACCAGCGCATTTGTTCCTCCTGAAGTCGTACGAGGCCTGCAGCACATGGACAAAAGGTCACGGGATCAAGGGCTGAGGTCACTGGATGGTTTCGAGGGAAGATAACAACTGGCCAGTCGTTGTGAGGTTCATTTGTGCACCAGTAATGTAGACACGCTGTACACTGTAGGAAAAAATACTTTTACTTTGACATGCGTGGCACAGAGACACTTGGCTTTAATTGTGGGAAGCAGAGAAATTGTTCTGCATGGTGCAGACCTGAGAAAATTAATCATTAAAACCCTGCAAGGCTCCATGTGCTAATTTAAATTGTACTTCTACAAATAAATTAGCTCGCTCCTTCATTCTTTTCCCCTCAAACTTGAAACAAATGCAGGCAAATCTAAAATAATTAATTTCAAAGGGTGAGAATTAAAAAACATTTCCATCTAACCATTCCGATGCAATTTGCATTTTGATTTCTGCGATTTCTGCACTTTTTTTGTTTTGCTCCCTCACACATACACTCTCGCTTTCTCTCTCTCAAGGTTCTCGCTTTAATATCAGCGTGGATCAAAAGCCTTTCATTAAGGTTTTCTGCACTCCTTCCAGCATTGTTTGGCTCCTAGGATAACAACAAAGTGCTTTCCCCTACTCCAGGGCCAGGTTAGCAGAGAAGAAAGGAACGGTTATTCCTGGGCTAAGTTCACATCAAACACAAGGGACTCCAAGTGAGAGAAGATGAAAGCGCCAGGCCTGACCCGGAAGATTAGACCAACACTGCTGCCAGCTCTGTAGCACCCAGGGGCCATTCGCACTCTGGGATCCTACCCCTCCTCTTCATACGGCACAATGGACTTTAGCACAGAACAAGCCTAGAAGAAGAAGAGAGTAAAATATGAGGAGCGAGGGAGATGAAGAAGCAGACGGAGGAAGAACAGAGAAACAAAGATACAAAGGGGCAGAGCGAGGCAGACAAAGAAGGAGTGCAGGGAATGGATGAGAGGGGGAAAAGAGAGAAAGAAAAATGTAATATAATTTCAAGAGTGTAAAACTGCAGACTATCCCAACCTACTTTTCTCGCCTCTTCTGCCGCCTCCTCTGACAGATAGTGGTGAGGCAAGGAATAATGCCGATTATCATAATTGCTTAAAGTGTGTGTGAATATTCATGATTTCTCCGGTCTTATTATAGCAACAAATCCACACCACAATGAATGTAAATGCATTGTGATTATTTTACATAGCGCAATGCCCCCAATCCTTCTCCCCCTATGTGTGTATGTGTGCGTGTGTGTGTGTGCGTGTGTGTGGACTGCAGCTGCGGGTGTCAAGGTTGGGTGCTATCTCTAACTGGCCCTCATCAGCTGGCCGAGCTGTTGCCATGCATCACATGCAGAGGGGAGAAAAAGTATGTTGTGAAAGAAAGGGGGAAACACAGGGGGAAGTAAGAAGTTGGAAATGAGGAGGGGAACAAGAAGGAGGTAAAGACGGTGGGGATATGAATATGTGAGAAAGTGACTGGAAAGAATAAAAAGCGGGGAAGGAAAGAGGGCAGGGAATCCCATGATAGTTTGGAGTTTGAAAGAAAGAAAACGTGAGCATGGAATGTTGAGGTGCTGAAATGCGGGGTGCAAAGGAGTGCGGTTGTGGCATAGCATCGTAACATCAAGATTCTCCCCCCCAAACCACACACACACACACACACCACACACACACACACACACCGGCCCCCTCCTGCTCCTGTGCCCATGCTTCTGAGGTGCCAGATGGCACAGGACAAACCCTCCTTAGGGGAAACAGCGTGGTGACCCCTCCCTCTCTCACCCATACTTTCTCACACATTGAAGACACATGGAAACAAAGATGGGTGGAGGGGGGTGGAGGGGGGGATGGTGGGGTTATCAGTGATGCCCATCAAAGCATACACACAAGCTATGCACAGACCAACTCCCGAGATGTGCGGCGATATCGAGGCATGCCATGACATATTCCGAGGCAGGCAAAGGCTTTTTGAATAGCCCCTCAAAAATGTGGCTATAGCGTCACAGCCCAGGCTCAGTAAGCTAACGCAAGATTTAAAGTTTATTAAACAATGTCTTATTTGTAACAATAACAAAAAGATGATAAATGCATTTTGTAATATCCCTTTCACACTGAGGAGTCAACCAGAGGCCTGCACTACGAAGCCACTTCAGCTTACCCAGGATATCTTCTCGTTATCTGGTTTGACTAACCCTGACATTGTCCGTCTGGATAACCACTACCACAAAGCTGGTTATTAACTAGTTCGGTCAACCCTGGGTTTTCCTATCCAGCCACGAGCATATTCATGTCGAGACGATGTAAATTATGAGCGACGTAATCAGAAACATGAATGAAGTAGGTGCTTCATATGATATATGATTAAACAGTAACAGTACAGTACAGTGATGAAGTACTGTACTGTAACTGAGACAGTTAAAGGGAAATTTTGGTTTATTTCAACCTGTCTCCTATCGTCCTAAATTTGTTTCAAGTGACTAGTGACATAAAAATAATAGTTAGCATGTTAGCCGTTAGCCTAGATACAGCCGGGGCACATAGTAGCATCAGACCTGTTAAAACGTAAGTGAACAGGCATACTTCAAGTGCAAAG